>NC_134835.1:24668038-24732875 GCF_004210375.1 Tachypleus tridentatus
CTTTAGAAAACTGTATTATAATAAAATTTATATTTAGTGCTGTAAGACTGTTTTACACTTACGCTATGTTTGAGCCAAAATACTGTTTGTTTCATATGTAGGTCTCTAACATGTGAAGTAATTTGGGTATTTTCATATACAACTTGGAAAATAAAAGTTCATTTTCTGTCCTCATAGGTAACATTAAAGAGTAAATTGTATTTTTAACTACTTGTAAGTTTCTATATATATTTGTAATATCTGTTTCTCAGTAAAACCGTCTAAAATAGCAAGCAGTAACTGTCTTGTGAAATTTTAGAGAAAAAACATTCTACTTACAAGTTTCTTCTAATAAAATATAACTTTCGTTGCTTTGTTATGCTATTCACTTAAAGATATAAATTACTTGTTGGTAGTGATACAGGGTTTCAAGGTGAGCTGATAAAAATATCTTAGGTTCATGTTATTCCTGGTTGTAACTACTTTTAGCACACACATAAAGTTCAAAGTTTCCTTAGAGCACAGTCAGTGTGACTGGCACTGAGCACAAATATCACAAAAGAATATTATTTGTAGGTTCTAACATATGCTTTCAAGTAATGTTATTATCCTGGAGTATGAATTATATTTAAACCGTATCTAACTATAGTGCACTGCAGCCACGGATACTATGGATGATAAAAAGAAACCTTTAATACATGGTGACATGTATAAGAAATATAGATAATTCATGTTAGTGTCTTTACATTGGGAACCTCCTTCAAATGTAATATGTAAGCAAAACAAACTGTGTATATTATAAAATATAAAACTATTACCTGTCCTTAGTGTAAACTGGTGTTTCATGAAAATATTTGATCTTAAGAAAGCATTATAATACATTTTCTGGATGATATTTGAACTAAACAAATGTTAATAATGGAAAACTTCAGTTAAAATAAATTCCATTCCATGTGATATAAGAGAAAGTAAAGTATTATATCTTAAAGTATTTTACCAGTTTGTTTTGTATAACTTTAAATACCATTTTTTTCTTATCCTGAAGGTTGGACCTGCAGAAACACTTGTATCTCAATCCTTGTTGTTGACACACATTTAAATAACTTTTTTTTCATTATAGTTTTAATATTGTTCAGTGTTTTGTTTTTATCATCCTGAAGGTTGGGTCTACAAAGCTATTCTAAGTCCATGATTCTGTATCTTTACATACTCTCTTTCAGAAGACTGTTGAACACAAGTAACAGTTTCCAGGTAGTTATAACCCATAGGCACTAAAATATTTTATTAAGAAACTTGATTTTATAAGTTACACTACACAACAAAGTTTTTGCTTCTTGAACACTGGGTGTTCCTTGTAGATTTTTGGCTGCTGATCACAAAAATCGCATCCAAATTTGACCATCACATACCGTTTCATTGACATATTCAGTTTTGTCATGTTTTTTCTTATGTTTGTGTCCAAAAATTTTTGTTTCTGTAAGAGACCTATGAATAATGTTTTGTGCAGTCTGGGCATGTCCAGGCATGAAATCAGGCCAGGTTGTATAGCTTGACACTGGCTATAAAAAGTGGCTTGCATACACAGATGCTGCTCATTGGATTAATATAGACTTTATAGTGTGTGCGTATTGTTTCAGAATATAGCATTGTCTCAGTAACACTCTAACAAGTAAGTTAGATGTTATAGATGATTTACAGGATGATTGGTGTCGGTCAATATGTCTCGTCATTGTCATAACAGCCGTGATACATTTGTGGCGAGTATACGCTTGTTCATCAGAGACGCTTAATGACTGCTCTTGTGAAGAAAGCATATCATCTGTACTTCGGCTGTAAAATTGGTGATCAAGACCAAGAATGGGCGCCTCACATTTGTTGTGCGACATGTGCTGTCTGTCTGAGAGCTTGGCTCAGAGGCACTCGAAAGACGATGCCGTTTGCTATCCCGATGATGTGGTGAACAGAAAGACCATGTGATGGACTGTTACTTCTGTTTGACTAATGTGTCTGGTTTTTCTGCTTAAAACAAGAAGTCAATTGAATACCCTATTCTACCTTCAGCAATGAAACTTGTGCCACATGATGACAGTCTTCCAATTCCCGAAACCACCAGATGAATAGACCTTAGACAAACCAGATGAAGAAACTGCAATGCAGGGAACTGACATTGATCCAGATTTTGAACTGTGCTCCTTGGGCAATCCACATCTCATAGCACAATCAGAATTAAGCAATCTGGTCAGAGATTTGGGTCTGTCAAAAGCAAAAGCCGAATTGCTTGGTTTGAGACTGCAGGAATGGTGTTTGCTGTCACCAGCTATGAAAATTTCTGTTTTTCAAAGCTGCCAAGATGATATAACCAAATTCTTTGCACAAGTTGACAGTCTTTGTTTCTGTTTTGACATTGAAGGATTGTTCTCTGCTTTGGGTTGTGACCATGACCCACAGGAGTGGCATCTCTTTATTGATTCATCAATGTTAAGCCTCAAAGCGGTTCTGTTACAATACCTGTTGGCTATGCACCACACACAAAAGAGACCTATGAGAACATGGAAATGTTGTTGAAGCACATCCAGTACAGCAAGTACAACTGGAATATCTGTGGAGATCTGAAAGTCGTTGCTCTGTTACTGGGACTGCAGCTCGACTATACAAAGTACTCTTGTACAGTCATGCCAGAGAGTCACATTATTCTAAACAGGGCTGGCCACTCCATAAAATGTTAGTTCCAGGACAGAAATATGGGACACGTGAACCACTTGTTGGCCCGGCAAAGAATTTTTTGCCTCCTCTTCACAAAAAATTGGGACATATGAAGAATTTTGTGAAAGCAATGAACAAAGAAGGCGAAGGTTTTTGTTATTTAAGACAGATGTTCCCAAGAATAACTGAGGCCAAGATCAAAGAGGGCATTTTTTTGGCTCTTAGATCAGACATGTTATGAGTGACAAGAGGTTCGAAGATCTGTTAATTGGGCCGGAAAAGATTGCCTGGAAAGCCTTCAAAGACTTTGTTGACAATTACAGAGCTCTACAAAAATCACATCCAAATTTGCCCATCACGTACCGTTTCATAGAAGTCTTCAGTTTTGCTACAATGGAAAACGATATCAGGGCAACTGAAATCCATCAATGCTTGCTGACTGCTGTTGGACACTGCAACGTGATGCACCTGACATTGAATACAAATGAAAATCAGGAGCAAAACACTTTTAATTATGTTGAACTTAATAGTGTATTAGAAACATAAACGCAATTAAATACGTTATTGCTGGTAAACAGTCTATTTCTCAGAGTCCCTACGTGATGAAGCAAAACCAAAACTATATTTGTGCATACCCACCAGGTACCTGTCACAATCAGCAAAAACTTTTCAGGAAGCAAACTTTTCAAAAAAAAAATGTGTGCAGTGTTATCATCTGAAGTGATTATGTTTATGTATGAAGCAAGTTGGTAAAATATAGAAACAACACTCAAACTTGAAGCATCTTAGTAGGTTTAAAAAACAAACTTAGATATGATATAAACATTTCTCTATACATACATTTCATGTTATCATAACATCAGGGTTAATGTTTGTCTAGTTGATAACGTAATTTTTCTTTTTAGGTGTGGCAGCTCTTTTTACCATCTTTTCTAGTTTTGTCTTCAGTACCAGTGTGGTTAATTTTCTAGAAGGGAACTTTTCTGAACTGAAGTAGGTAACTCTAAAAACATTTCTGTATGTTTCTTTTATTTAAAAGGGCCTTAAAAAATTTATATGTTTAATGAGATATTAGATTAACTTGGAAACAAAGTATAGAGAAGATAGATGAAGCAGATTTTGGTTTCTTAGTTATATTGAAACTTTCTGTTTGATATTAATTGTATTTTCTAAAGAATATATATAACAATGTGTACAGTTTTTATCATCAAATGTAAATTTGAAAATTTCTTTCTCTCAGCGAGGCACTGCCTTTCTTTCTTATCCTGATAGACCTTTCAAAAACTGGACTGTTAGCACAGTTTGCCCTCAGTTCTTCTACACAGGTTAGTGATGTATGGATAAAATTCATTATTAATTTATAATGATGTGATAGGAATGTTGAATAAGTCTTGCAGCAAATTACACGATCTCTACTGTTCTGTTGAAAATGTAAAACTTAAAATACATAAGAAATCACATAAACTAATTTTTTAAATAATTCTCTAAATTTGTGTGTTCAGATTTTATATAAAGGAAGATCATAATAACATTTCAAATCTTTCTCCTGTGTCCACAAGTTGCTGCACAAGAGAAATTTTGTTTCTTAAAAGAACTTGGTAGTTTGATAAGGTGAAGGCAGACAAAACTTTACCATAAATGCTATTTATTTATACAGTATGAGAATTGGAAGTTTGCAGTTTAAATGTCAAAAGGTTAATAAAGCATTGGAAATCAGTCAGCCTGGCATATGTCATCACATAAAATGTATTTATGTATGGCATATGTCATCACATAAATTGTATTTATGTATGGCATATGTCATCACATAAATTGTATTTATGTATGGCATATGTCATCACATAAAATGTATTTATGTATGGCATGTGTCATCACATAAAATGTATTTATGTAAATAGATTACTCAACTGGTGAACTGTGGTATTTGTTCAGAAGCCTTTTTGGCAAGCAATGACTGCTGGGAGAGAGAAGAACAGATCTCAAAAACAATTTTTATTATACTTTAAAATCTGGAATAGACAGTAAAATGAACATGAAGCAAAACAACACTGCAGTTTATTTTATCACAAACATTTCTCTTGGTTTCTAATCCTTCACCAGTGTTAGTTGTATCGCTGTGTTTTTGGTTAAAACAGTTACTAATGAAGAGTATTTAACCATTTTAATTGACTTTTTAAGTAATTTGTTTACATGTTTAAAATATCTTGCCGTGTTCTGGATATAAAGATAATTTTACAACTGTTCAAATTTATTTGTTTGGTTTAAGTTTGCAATACAGAAAGTACTCATGTATGTATTTTCTTCATTATTTAAGAAGACCATAAATGACAACAAAACTTCTTTCTTACAGCACTGTAAATAGTTTCCAGCTCTTGTGATCTGTGGCTGAAGATTTTTTGCCTCACTAAACTTTAAAGGAGTCATTGAGTATTTCTATTGATAGGTTCATGAAACAGATAATGTCCAAATTGGTAACAAGCCGATGTTACATCTCATTTTTTCTAAATAATTTCGTGAGACCTACAGATGTTTTTTTTGTGCATACCTCTGGTTTGGTTTATTGTGAAGTGCTCGCATCAGTTTGAACTTAGTTTTATTACCTACTTATTACCTATATCATGTTACAGTTTACAGCTGTGCTTGCATGCCACAGATACATAAATTGTATCTTCAAAGTATGCAGTATTAAAGGTAATATTGGAGTGAAATGTTTGCTGTTTAACCATAAACTTTTTAGTAAATTGTTTATTAAGCTAATGATTTATGTATTTCAGGAAGATGTGAGAGAAAACATTGCTAGAGGTATGAGGATACTTGGACCTAAAATTACCCTGGACACCATAGTTGAAACGTTAGTTATTGGAGTTGGTACACTTTCTGGTGGGTGGTGTACTTTTTGGTGTTTTAAAGTATCAGTGTGCTTAGTTATTCAGAGTTTTTATATCAATGCATAGAATAACATTTAATATTATAAAATTAACTGGTCTGGTCAACTTTTAAATTCATTGCAGTTGTAATTTGTTAAGAAAAAATTAATTTTGTATAATTACAATTTAGTAACAAGCTTGTATGCATTTCACTATTAGTTGTGACAACTAATCAGTTAACTTTTACTATATGAGAAATGTGGTGCTTTCTTAAGTCAAAATACAATTCTAATTAAATTTTGTGGGCTACAGAAAAATATTTAATAGTGAAAATTTATGAACTGCATTATTTTTTTTGACAAGTTTTTATTTTTTGAATAATTTACAGTAGTCCAGAAAAAAAGAAACAAACAGGTATTTTGGTCTGTCTTGATGTAAACTGTGTTTGAAACATTTCTGTAAATGTTTTTTGTGTGTGACCAAGGTGTTAATTTGAAATGTTTTGTTAAAAAAATTGTACATGTAGATGTATACTACTGAATTTGAACCTATGACATTTCATGTGCACTTGTGAAATGTCAAACAGTTCTTCTAGTTTAGAAAATAATTTAGTCAAAATCAAATCACTGAAAGAATGTAACCATGACTAATAGTCAACATTTTAATACATTGTTATATTGTGCCATATTTTGATAAGTTGATAACTTATGGCATTAAAAACTCATGAATTACACAGCACAGATAACCTGTTATGAAGCTGTGTGCATTACAACAAAATAATGTACAAGGAAAAATTCACAAATTTTAAATATAATAAATACTATAACCAGATGTTTTCCCGAGTAGTTTCTTTTGTTCATTAAATGTGTCTTTCTCTTTCATTTAAACAATTAATTCCATGGATCAAATAATTTTTTAACTCTTCAGATAGCCCTAAAGCAAACAAATACAGTTTCTTAAAGATATATTTTGTGCTGGAATAAAAACAAATCTTATTTGGTCATGTCTTTCTTTTCCTTTCAGGCGTAAAGAGACTGGAAGAAATGTGTTGTTTTGCTTGCTTGTCAGCTGTTGTGAACTACATTGTCTTCATGACGTTCTTTCCAGCTTGTTTGTCTTTGGTTCTGGAGGTAGGTGCACTAACTTAGCAGGTATGCTGTCGTAATGTATAGTTTACTTCAATTTCTTGTTAAAATTTTAATGTTGGATGAATGGCTTACCTCCTCTGTGCATGTCACAACATTTTAACAGGGCTACTTTAAAATAGTCCAGCATGACCAGGTGGTTAAGGCACTCAGATCATTATCTTAGGGTTGTGGGTTCGAATCCCCATCACACCAAAGATACTCCCCCTTTCAGCCGTGAGGGTGTTATAATGTGATGGTCAATCCCACTGTTCATTAGTAAAAGAGTAGCCCAAGTGTTGGCTGTTGGTAATAATCACTACATCTTTCCTTTTAATCTTACACTGTTAAATTAGGGATGGTTAGCACAGGTAGCCCTTTTATAGGTTTGCACAAAATTCAAAAACAAACAATACTTTTAATAAGATGTACTATTATGTATGTTAGTGCAATTAGCATTAAAATGATTATAACTTGCAAGGCTATGTTCAGAACCACTTCACATTAATTGACTTATTTATAACTAAAAGAAAAGAGTGTATATTAAATTAAATACTACATGACACAAAAGTTAATTTATTGGTTTCTCTTTAATGTTTACTTTTAAGTTGAGAAATGTAATTGATTATACTGAAACTTGAATTATAATCTTCAATTTGATTCCAGACTTATTCTCATAAATTCATAAAATAGTAGTTCAGTAAAATTTTGAATGCAAGTCAACAAATGTGATGACACAACCTTTGACCCATTGCAAAAGGGTTAAAGTATTTCATTCCATTTTGTACAAACTCATACAGCGTGTGTTGTATTCTTAACATGATTTTACACAGATCATCACTGAAATCACAGCTTCTGCTAAAAACTTTCATTAACAGACTTAATATTTTTATTTCTTGAGATCCTCGAAGTTCAATCTAGAAATTTTTGTGGGCCAACTTTGTGTGAATACTAGTATTGTTACTGAGCTAATTTTGTTTACTTTCTTAATATAAAATAGCTGATACCTTAATACAACTACTAACATCTGTATTTTATTTTTATGTAAATTAAGAGAGTTGTTTTGTTTGTTTTTTTTAATTTTGCACAAAACTACATGAGTGCTAGGTGCACCAGCAATGTAAAGATAGAAGGAAGGAACCTAGTCATCACCACCAACTCTTGGACTCTTTTACCAATGAATAGTGGGATTGACCATGACATTACAATATCTCCACGGCTGAAATGGTGAACGTTTGTGACAGATATGTAAACCCACGATCCTCAGATTATGAGTCGAGCACTTTAACCACTTGGCCATTGTAGGTCATGAGAGAGTTGTTACAAACAAATTAATTTTACAATAATTTAATATTTTCACCAGTTCAAAAAATCCCCACATGTACCTAACTTGTTGTCTGACCATTGTTTGAACTGTTACCAAAACACAAAGAAAATTAATAACCCGTATCATTGTATACAAGTACTCGTGAACTAAATTTTAAAGTATTAAAAATTAGTTACAGATTTAATGAATATTACTGCACTCTAAATTTGTTTATTTACAATAAACATATTTCATTCAAATAAAATATTGATTTTAATTAAGATGGTCAGAGTTCAATAAATATTACTTTATATCTGGATGTGCTACACTGGACATTTGCTTAGAACTTTACTGTCAACTCTGTCAAGTGGTAAGTCAGCAGTAAGCTTGTGGTTGTACAACCCTAAATTCTGGGTTGTTCAATTTCCCCACGACCTTATATTACTTCAATCTAAAACTCCACTCAGAATAAATTTTATCTAATAAAATATGCACTTTGCTGTAACTTAAACATTTTATTTGTGAGCATGTTCTTGAAGTATATCCATATTTTATATACATAATAATGTTGAGTAAGTTGGTTACACTGTACTGATTATTCAAGCTTTCACGAGAACAAGAGGAAGGAAGACCTGTATGGCAACTGGGTCATATAACTAAAGTGTTACAACAGGAAGAGGAACAGAAACCAAATCCAGTATTACAGAGAGTGAAAGTTATCATGGTCAGTTTGTAAACACTTTACTGTTGTAGGTGTTGCACAGACTGAAAGTATCACAGATTGTAGAAACTTTGTTGTAGGTGTTGCACAGACTGAAAGTATCACATATTGTAGAAACTTTGTTATAGGTGTTGCACAGACTAAAAGTATCACAGATTGTAGAAACTTTGTTGTAGGTGTTGCACAGACTAAAAGTATCACAGATTGTAGAAACTTTGTTGTAGGTGTTGCACAGACTAAAAGTATCACAGATTGTAGAAACTTTGTTGTAGGTGTTACAGAGACTAAAAGTATCACAGATTGTAGAAACTTTGTTGTAGGTGTTACAGAGACTAAAAGTATCGCAGATTGTAGAAACTTTGTTGTAGGTGTTACACAGACTACAAGTATCACAGATTGCAGAAACTTTGTTGTAGGTGTTGCACAGACTAAAAGTATCACAGATTGTAGAAACTTTGTTGTAGGTGTTACAGACTAAAAGTACAGATTGTAGAAACTTTGTTGTAGGTGTTACACAGACTAAAAGTATCACAGATTGTAGAAACTTTGTTGTAGGTGTTACACAGACTAAAAGTATCACAGATTGTAGAAACTTTGTTGTAGGTGTTACACAGACTACAAGTATCACAGATTGCAGAAACTTTGTTGTAGGTGTTGCACAGACAAAAAGTATCACAGATTGTAGAAACTTTGTTGTAGGTGTTGCACAGACTAAAAGTATCACAGATTGTAGAAACTTTGTTGTAGGTGTTACAGAGACTAAAAGTATCACAGATTGTAGAAACTTTGTTGTAGGTGTTGCACAGACAAAAAGTATCACAGATTGTAGAAACTCTGTTGTAGGTGTTACGCAGACTAAAAGTATTGCAGATTGTAGAAACTTTGTTGTAGGTGTTACAGAGACTAAAAGTATCACAGATTGTAGAAACTTTGTTGTAGGTGTTACACAGACTAAAAGTATCACAGATTGTAGAAACTTTGTTGTAGGTGTTACAGAGACTAAAAGTATCACAGATTGTAGAAACTTTGTTGTAGGTGTTACAGAGACTGAAAGTATCACAGATTGTAGAAACTTTGTTGTAGGTGTTTCTGAGAGTAATAGTTATCAGTTAGATTATAAGAACTTTGTTTTATTTTTCAGTAAAGATGATATACAGTCAGTTTATTTCTGAGATTGTTGGTCATTTTGTCAGTTTTAATAAAATTAAGACTGGTAATTGAAACAGCACTTTACTTAAATTAGTTTTATATGTACACGTATTTCATACATTCATATAACAAAGTTTTTAAAATTAAAATTGGCTTATTTATTCCTGGTAAAAGTCTCAGAAGAAAAATGTATACACATATAAAGCATGTAAAAACTTCATAGGTGTACACAACACTGTAACTCCATCTGTTGATATAAAACATGTATTTTTAATATTTTTGAAGCATTACCTTATGTGTACGTTCCTAACCAATGTTAAAGGATGAAATTCTGGTAATTAACTAAACTTTTATCTTCTTCAGTCAGCTGGGCTAGTACTTGTCCATGTTCAAAGCAGCTGGCCAGTTGTTGAAAATGAATCTGTGTTTGATCACCATGAGGGCAGAACTGTTGGAACAGAAAGGATATATTCTTCTGACAGTAACTCTGAGTTTGATCCATTTCTGCAAAGGTAGTTTTTTACATCAAATCTGTGATTTGATTAAGTGATGTCAGTGTTGTAGATTTTTCGATGAAGTTTATCTCTCGTTACTTGCTGAAGTGTCTTCAACGACACTTTAGTGGAAACAGTTATCAGCAGTTTTTGTTTTGTGTTTCTAGATGGCTTGCTGTTAGTCCGGAGCAGCTGGTGATGCTGGTGTTGGCTTTTGCTTTGATAGTTAAATACATATTTTTGAAAATCGAGAAGAGTTACGAGAACAGCTGGCAGCAGTGGCAGCATCATCAAGATTTAACGACAGTTTTAACGGCAATGCTGGTCACTGTGTTACAGATTGCAGTATGACCAAAGAAGGTAAACCTGATAATGTGTTAACTTCAGAATACTCAAGAATATTTTGGTGTGAAATTCATGCACAATCTTTATAACATAAACTTTCATAACAGTACTAAATTAGATGACATGCAGTCATTACCATCTGTTTGTCTTTTGTCTAAAAGTGGCTGAGTGATTTACAATCTTACACATACTGTTAAATCTATGGAAGTATTGATTCCTGCAATGAAAGATGAATAGGATTTTGTGTGTGTGTGTTAGATGTTCAAAGTGACAGGAGTTCTGGACTGTAACAATAACCATGATACATAGTTATTTTTTCACTAAAGTCATAAAAGTAAAACTAACTTTTAAAGTGGAAGTTTCACCCTTATCATATCAGCGTAGTTTTACTACCCCAAGATGATGTGTAGTTTCACCCTTATCATATCAGCAGTAAAACTTACCATTTGATTGCATTGTTTCTGTGTGATCTAAAGTTTCAGTTTTGAAATTCGTAAAGATTCAGTGTTAGGGTTATTAATGATATACAAGCTCTATATATGTAAATAAAAACCTCAGAACCCTGCTTCACGTCTGCTGAATATGTACTCTGAGACTGTTTGTAAAGTTATTAATATATTATAGCTACAGTTATCATGCTAATATCCCACATACTTTCAAATTCTATACCCATGCTAGTTGTATAACCCCACATCAAAAACTGTAATGTGTTTTAACTCTTTTGAATACTATAATCACATTTATACCACTTGACATTTATGTATCTATTTGGTGCAACAAGTGAATTTATCTCATGGTGTCACAGAAAATTTTTCATACTGTGAAAATCAGGATACACGCATGTTTTTGAATTTCCTGCCTAAGTACCATGTGTGTGTACATGATCAAGCAAAAGTAAGATTAGATGATTTTGACACTGGAGAACTACTAAAAGAAAAAGTCAAATTCTAAATTTCGTTTTATAGTGGATAATTAACACTTTGAAAACTCACCAGAAGTGTAATTACACACAGAGTTAATGAATGACCACAGACTATTTTAGTGAGTCATTTTGGAGCTTCAGGGAAGACTTCACATAAAGACACTAAACAACAAAGAAGTAACTTGTTTGTTAGCAAGTGATTTTGTTATTTCATAAAAACATTTTGATTTCTCAGTATTAAATGTGTTTTGTATAACTGTCTTGAAAGTGAGCTTTCAAAATAACTTTTTTTTTTATAATTACATGAGTGATGATGAAATCAAGCATGGTGCTTAGATCTTTAATTAGATGTTATACAAAATCTGGTCAGTGTATTTTGTTCTATTAAATATTCCCAGGTTCTGAAGTCACAGGAGTGCCTAGTTCTCTAGAGCATTTCTTAATACAGAAATGCACTGTTGTCATTAATGTACTTTTCATTCAACATATAAAACAGATCTATTTAATTTGAAATGTTCTGTCACAGTATTGTGTTACTAACAAGTAGCACTGCCAGACATTCTAAACAAATGTATCTTTCTTGATAAACAGTTTGATCAAATAATCATTCTTTAATGGCTGTCTTCTGTGGTCTGTTTTTTAAGGTTTCCAATCAAACGTCTTTCATTCCTCTTCTGTTGTTCCTGTCTCGTCACTGGCTGATCTGAAGAAGAGAATAAGTTTTGTAGTAGGAGAAGATGAAAATTGGGAGATGGGAAAAAAAGAATACACGGAGAAGGAGATACAAACAGAAGAATCATTGTTTTCAGGAGAAAGCAACATATCTTCTCTTCAAAATCAAGAACCACGTACCTTAGAAGAATGCACTCAACTTCTAAACTCAGAGGTAGTGGCTACAGTAACTTGATGTTATAATATTTAATATTTCTACAACTAATGAATGACAGGGTGAAAGTGATGTATGTATTTAAAGAAAAATTGAGAAACATGTAGCTAAATCTTTATCAAAGCTGGTGAAGACCTAGAAGTTATGACCTGTAAAAAATATATATATACTTAACTTATCTTTTGTTACATATCTGCAAGTTTAACTTTTCCATAAATAGTATTAAAAAAAACCAAAACATGCAACCCTAAAGCTCAGACCAGGGTAATATAAGAATATTTCAAAGCAACACATAAACAAAATTAGTAATATTTCCATTGGGAACCACAGATAATAAGATAACTCTTTGGTACTTTTGAAAATCACTAAATGTTCAGCCTGCAAGTGTAGCTGTTGTATAGTAACTGGAAGTATTGATCTAAGATATTTCTGATTTCAGCAGTTATTTCTATGCATTATAACTGCTTGCTGTTTCAGCAGTAGGCTGCTTTTAACAAGTTAGCTGCTTCCTTTAGGCTACTTGTAACAAGTTGTTTATCTAAATCATAACAGTGATAGGAATATCTCCTAAAGAAAATGAATTGTTTTTCAGATTTGGCCTTAGGACTATATAAATTCATATTTTGATAATATATCATGGTCAAGTATTTTTCTTTGATAGAAACATGTTCATATATGAACTTTAGCTGAGATCTTGTGTTATCTCAGACAGAATAGTTGATGGGGGAACCATGAAGAACAGAAAACTATAAAGGTAGTCAGTAAGAGAAGCAGTGTTATAAATTATTTCATCATGTTATGAATGGATCATACATGTTAGTAATTTTACTGTTTTTATTTTATTCCAGGAAGGAGTAGGCCAGTTAACTGATGAAGAAGTGCTTATGCTAGTGGAAAACAAAGTGATAGCCACATACAAGTTAGAAAGTGTCTTAAACAACCCAGAACGGGGTGTCCACATACGACGAAAATTTATTGCCAAATCGTCAAATTATTATGAGGCACTTGAAGGATTACCATACACCAACTACGACTACCATCTGGTACGGCAGGCTACCTTACACCAACTGTGACTCCCGTCTGGTAGGACAGGCTACCTTACACCAACTGTGACTCCCGTCTGGTAGGACAGGCTACCTTACACCAACTGTGACTGCCGTCTGGTAGGACAGGCTACCTTACACCAACTGTGACTGCCCTCTTGTACGACGGGCTACCTTACACCAACTGTGACTGCCCTCTTGTCTGACGTGGCTGCCCTCTTTACACCAACTGTGACTGCCCTCTTGTACGACGGGCTACCTTACACCAACTGTGACTGCCCTCTTGTACGACGGGCTACCTTACACCAACTGTGACTTCCCTCTTGTACGACGGGCTACCTTACACCAACTGTGACTGCCCTCTTGTACGACGGGCTACTTATAAGTCAAGTGAAATATGGAAACTTTTAAAGGAGTTATGTAGTCTATTTCTGCTGTAGTTGGTTCTATATTCCTAGGTAAATTAACATGGTGAGGCAGATTAAATAGTTTAAAGGAGTGACATATACTTATATTCCCTTATAAATAAATTTCTCACTGTTAGATTTAATCCTGTTATAAGAATATAAATAAAAAATATTTGAGAACATACCTTGGGGCAGTTTGATTTCTTTATATTAACTCTATTCTTTGAACTGAATATGATTGTGTGAGCAGTGTGATAACTGCAGTGTTCTAATATGAAATTCCTTTGTCTTTTTTGGGAGGCAGGTTATGGGTGCATGCTGTGAGAATGTGATTGGCTATGTTCCGATACCAGTTGGAGTAGCAGGACCATTACTTCTAGACAACAAAACCTACTATGTTCCCATGGCTACAACAGAGGGTTGCTTGGTAGCAAGTACAAACAGAGGATGCAGAGCTCTTAGCGTAAATTACATTTTATTCTATATTGATATTACTAGGTTGGATGCTCTATGATGTGAACTAACCTAATAGATTTTTTTTCTTGTTGTTTTTAGATTATTTTAGCAAATAATGAGCATAGAAACTGAATTGGTAAATTTTGTTTTTAGGGGATACAAGTATTTTACAAACGTTTTTATACAAATTAATATAACTTGTCTATAATAAAAACAAATGATTCAAATGCAACTAAAGTCAAGCTATTTGAATCCTAGCTTGGTTTTTGAAATGAGTACAGAATTAAGATATTAAATTTGGGTATTTAGATTTATTTTCACCAATAATTTTTACATCCCTTTCACTTATATCAGAAAGTTAAATATTAATGTGTTACGAATAATTAAAAGCTCCTAGTGGTGAGAAAAAAGCTCTTGTAGAAAAGAAATACGTTTAGGATGTTGGAAATTGTAAAAAAATACCTGTTGTAGGTTACAAGTTTTACATTAGAAGTAGGACTGAAGTAGAAAAATCAAGTAAGATTCTAAACATTAATTTTCTTATCATTTCCACATTATTTTAGAAATTCTACCCTGAATGTCTTTCATTTTGGTGGATAAATAAATTGTTATATTTTAATGTTTACAAATGTTTAAATTTGTAGGATTGTATTTTATCCATGATAATATATTGCTCTTCTGAAATATGAAATATTTGTAAGTTGTTTTTTTTCAATAAATAAACTTTTATTTTGAAGCCTTTGAAAGATGAGAAATCCAGATTTTCATAATCAAATTTTTATAGGGATTAACAAGGCTTGAACAACATTTAATGTACACAACTGTGTTGTTTAACTTCAGTTGTCAGGTGGAGTGCATAGCAGTATTGTAGCAAGTGGAATGACCCGTGGTCCTGTCGTTCGTTTGCCATCTGCCCAAGAGGCTGGGTGAGTGTTGGACTGTTGCAATGTATTTTACCTTTTTCTTTTTATCTTTTCAATGCATAAGGGGGGTTTATCCAGAACGTTTGGATAAAGCTGTTATTATCAAATTAAGGTTGAGTTGGTTTTGTTGTTGTTGTTTTGTACATATGTGTTTTTTAAAGATTGCAGATTTTCCTCAAGAGCATGTACAAAATTTCATTCTCATCGTATAGGAACTCTCGAGTTGTGGAATATAAATTGTTCTGCAAGAAAACAACTATTTCATATTGTTTTTCACAGGTTCTGCTGAATAAATCTTATCGTGTTAGAAGTTCTTGCAATGGCGTTGTAATGTTTGAAAAAGAAAAATACTGTCCAAATATAATTTATTTACACTGATGCTAATCCAAGGAGCTTTAGAAATAGACTTAATTCAGGATGTGTTTAATAGATATTTATTACATGTTAATACATATTTGGTTTATTAGCACACTGAGTAGCCATAAGTGTACAGTTTTTGTACTTACAAGTGTATATATTAATATTTATAAATCATTAGACAGATGAAAGATAGTTGGTCTTATGAGAGTTTCAGTCTGAGCATAAACTTTCTGTTACAGAAAGTTATGGTACTAACTTCTAATAAGTATTGTAGAGTTAGCTAGATTTGTGTTCAGATGTGTAGAATGTTTAATAATTGAAGTTAGATACGTTTTATTATTTGTTTGAAATAATACCTGAAGGTTATAAAGCAGGTTTAATCGTAGCTGTATGTTTTGTCATCAGTGAAGTTGTGAGGTGGTTAAAGAAAGAAGAAAACTATCATATTCTGAAAACTGCTTTTGACTCTACTAGCCGGTAAGTTTATTATAAATACATATTACATGAAATAACCGTTCAGTACAGTACAGTTTAAAATTACAACAGCATTCTTGTACTTAGTTTTATATTTAACATTCTGAAATTTTGTGGCAAGATTTCTGCCAAGTTTAGTTAGCTTCAAGTTTTCTTCAAATCAACTTATTCATACTTTTAAGCAAAATAAGTTTCTTGGAGAAGAAACTGTTAGTTATTCATTTTAATTTCAGGGTGGTGTTTTGTTTTTATATTGTCTTTTTCAAGCAATATTAAATTTAAAACAATTAGAATAACCTCTACCACACTAGCAGGAAAGAATTATTTTTAAAATACAGTATTAGTAGTTTGTGTGTAATTTAAAATCATAAAATATCTGAAAAGACTTAAGTAAAATATAAAATTAATAAATAATCAACGGGATATGTTAAATGAAGGCGGAAGTATGACATTTTTATCTTTTTTGGCTGACTTTTAGTTAAACATTCTGGTCTAGTGTTAAAATTATTTTATAAGGATTAAAACTTATAAATTTTACTTAAAATATTTTAAGAACATTTGTATTTGTTACTTTTAAACTTCATCTTTCTTTCACACAGTTCAACAGATTTTGGATAACGATGCTATCAAAGTTCTAGTGTCATTCTAATTGATTAAACTTGAAGTTGTTTTTTGTATTATTATTTTTTTAAATAATTAGATAATTATAAATGCTCTGCATGGATGTTTATATCAAGAAATATTATGATTTCAATGATATTTTTTATTGTTGTGCATGTTTTATTGACAGAAACACGGAAGTATTTGTGTTTAATTTTAACTGTGTTATCACGATGTGAAGTCACAATTCTGTCTTAAAATCCATAACTAAACAGTTTTTGACATAACAGTTAGTTGTGAATCTCTCTTTAGTATAAATCGTTAAACACTACAGTTATAGATTGACTTGATTTTCAGATTTGCTAGGCTACAGAGGATTAGCACAAGGATTGCTGGTCGTTATCTGTTTATCAGATTTAAAGCAGCCACTGGTGATGCCATGGGGATGAATATGGTCTCCAAAGTGAGTACAAAACAACAACTAATGTGATTAAACATTCAGTCTTGGAGTGTAAAAGTACAATTTAGGTAATGTATTGAAAGTAATCATGCTAATAACTTAATAGAAATAAATTTACCATTATTCTGTAAATCTGCATTTTGAAGGACAGATGTGAGTAGCATTTTTATTACTAACAAAATAATTGTGGAGACCCTTGCAAAGCAATTATAGATCAAATAAACTTTTTTTCATCAGTAACAGTAATTAAGTTGTAATTGGAAAAACTTGCATAGATACACAATTTAAAGAACTGGTTTGTTAATAAAAAACAAAATGCCATTTTAAAAACCTAACTCTTTTGAAAAATTTAAATATAAGAATGAAAGAACAACTGCCTGTTGTGAAAATCCAGCATTAGAAACTTAAGTGTGTTAATAACTCCTGCAAAATCCAGAACTGTAGGCTGTACTTTATAAGAATTTCCATTCACTAATAAATTTATATTTTGATGTCTGCAGAAGATTTGTCTTTGTATATTTTGTTGTCTGCAGAAGATCTGTCTTTGTATATTGTGATGTCTGCAGAAGATCTGTCTTTGTATATTTTGTTGTCTGCAGAAGATCTGTATTTGTATATTGTGATGTCTGCAGAAGATCTGTCTTTGTATATTTTGATGTCTGCAGAAGATCTGTCTCTGTATATTTTGTTGTCTGCAGAAGATGTCTTTGTATATTTTGTTGTCTGCAGAAGATCTGTCTTTGTATATTTTGTTGTCTGCAGAAGATGTCTTTGTATATTGTGATGTCTGCAGAAGATCTGTCTTTGTATATTGTGATGTCTGCAGAAGATCTGTCTTTGTATATTGTGATGTCTGCAGAAGATCTGTCTTTGTATATTTTGATGTCTGCAGAAGATCTGTCTTTGTATATTGTGATGTCTGCAGAAGATCTGTCTTTATATATTGTGATGTCTGCAGAAGATCTGTCTTTGTATATTGTGATGTCTGCAGAAGATCTGTCTTTGTATATTTTGTTGTCTGCAGAAGATCTGTCTTTGTATATTTTGTTGTCTGCAGAAGATCTGTCTTTGTATATTGTGATGTCTGCAGAAGATCTGTCTTTGTATATTTTATTGTCTGCAGAAGATCTGTCTTTGTATATTTTGTTGTCTGCAGAAGATCTGTCTTTGTATATTGTGATGTCTGCAGAAGATCTGTCTTTGTATATTTTGTTGTCTGCAGAAGATCTGTATTTGTATATTGTGATGTCTGCAGAAGATCTGTCTTTGTATATTTTGATGTCTGCAGAAGATCTGTCTCTGTATATTTTGTTGTCTGCAGAAGATGTCTTTGTATATTTTGTTGTCTGCAGAAGATCTGTCTTTGTATATTTTGTTGTCTGCAGAAGATGTCTTTGTATATTGTGATGTCTGCAGAAGATCTGTCTTTGTATATTGTGATGTCTGCAGAAGATCTGTCTTTGTATATTGTGATGTCTGCAGAAGATCTGTCTTTGTATATTTTGATGTCTGCAGAAGATCTGTCTTTGTATATTGTGATGTCTGCAGAAGATCTGTCTTTGTATATTGTGATGTCTGCAGAAGATCTGTCTTTGTATATTGTGATGTCTGCAGAAGATCTGTCTTTGTATATTGTGATGTCTGCAGAAGATCTGTCTTTGTATATTGTGATGTCTGCAGAAGATCTGTCTTTGTATATTGTGATGTCTGCAGAAGATCTGTCTTTGTATATTTTGATGTCTGCAGAAGATCTGTCTTTGTATATTTTGTTGTCTGCAGAAGATCTGTCTTTGTATATTTTGTTGTCTGCAGAAGATCTGTCTTTGTATATTTTGTTGTCTGCAGAAGATCTGTCTTTGTATATTTTGATGTCTGCAGAAGATCTGTCTTTGTATATTGTGATGTCTGCAGAAGATCTGTCTTTGTATATTTTGATGTCTGCAGAAGATCTGTCTTTGTATATTTTGATGTCTGCAGAAGATCTGTCTTTGTATATTTTGATGTCTGCAGAAGATCTGTCTTTGTATATTGTGATGTCTGCAGAAGATCTGTCTTTGTATATTGTGATGTCTGCAGAAGATCTGTCTTTGTATATTGTGATGTCTGCAGAAGATCTGTCTTTGTATATTGTGATGTCTGCAGAAGATCTGTCTTTGTATATTTTGATGTCTGCAGAAGATCTGTCTTTGTATATTGTGATGTCTGCAGAAGATCTGTCTTTGTATATTGTGATGTCTGCAGAAGATCTGTCTTTGTATATTGTGATGTCTGCAGAAGATCTGTCTTTGTATATTGTGATGTCTGCAGAAGATCTGTCTTTGTATATTGTGATGTCTGCAGAAGATCTGTCTTTGTATATTGTGATGTCTGCAGAAGATCTGTCTTTGTATATTTTGATGTCTGCAGAAGATCTGTCTTTGTATATTTTGATGTCTGCAGAAGATCTGTCTTTGTATATTTTGTTGTCTGCAGAAGATCTGTCTTTGTATATTTTGTTGTCTGCAGAAGATCTGTCTTTGTATATTTTGTTGTCTGCAGAAGATCTGTCTTTGTATATTGTGATGTCTGCAGAAGATCTGTCTTTGTATATTGTGATGTCTGCAGAAGATCTGTCTTTGTATATTTTGTTGTCTGCAGAAGATCTGTCTTTGTATATTGTGATGTCTGCAGAAGATCTGTCTTTGTATATTGTGATGTCTGCAGAAGATTTGTCTTTGTATATTGTGTTGTCTGCAGAAGATCTGTCTTTGTATATTGTGATGTCTGCAGAAGATTTGTCTTTGTATATTTTGATGTCTGCAGAAGATCTGTCTTTGTATATTTTGTTGTCTGCAGAAGATCTGTCTTTGTATATTTTGTTGTCTGCAGAAGATCTGTCTTTGTATATTTTGTTGTCTGCAGAAGATGTCTTTGTATATTTTGTTGTCTGCAGAAGATCTGTCTTTGTATATTTTGTTGTCTGCAGAAGATCTGTCTTTGTATATTTTGATGTCTGCAGAAGATCTGTCTTTGTATATTTTGATGTCTGCAGAAGATCTGTCTTTGTATATTGTGTTGTCTGCAGAAGATCTGTCTTTGTATATTGTGATGTCTGCAGAAGATCTGTCTTTGTATATTGTGATGTCTGCAGAAGATCTGTCTTTGTATATTGTGATGTCTGCAGAAGATCTGTCTTTGTATATTGTGATGTCTGCAGAAGATCTGTCTTTGTATATTGTGATGTCTGCAGAAGATCTGTCTTTGTATATTTTGTTGTCTGCAGAAGATCTGTCTTTGTATATTTTGTTGTCTGCAGAAGATCTGTCTTTGTATATTTTGATGTCTGCAGAAGATCTGTCTTTGTATATTTTGATGTCTGCAGAAGATCTGTCTTTGTATATTGTGATGTCTGCAGAAGATCTGTCTTTGTATATTGTGATGTCTGCAGAAGATCTGTCTTTGTATATTGTGATGTCTGCAGAAGATCTGTCTTTGTATATTGTGATGTCTGCAGAAGATCTGTCTTTGTATATTTTGTTGTCTGCAGAAGATCTGTCTTTGTATATTTTGTTGTCTGCAGAAGATCTGTCTTTGTATATTTTGATGTCTGCAGAAGATCTGTCTTTGTATATTGTGATGTCTGCAGAAGATCTGTCTTTGTATATTGTGATGTCTGCAGAAGATCTGTCTTTGTATATTGTGATGTCTGCAGAAGATCTGTCTTTGTATATTGTGATGTCTGCAGAAGATTTGTCTTTGTATATTGTGATGTCTGCAGAAGATCTGTCTTTGTATATTGTGATGTCTGCAGAAGATCTGTCTTTGTATATTGTGATGTCTGCAGAAGATCTGTCTTTGTATATTGTGATGTCTGCAGAAGATCTGTCTTTGTATATTGTGATGTCTGCAGAAGATCTGTCTTTGTATATTGTGATGTCTGCAGAAGATCTGTCTTTGTATATTGTGATGTCTGCAGAAGATCTGTCTTTGTATATTGTGATGTCTGCAGAAGATCTGTCTTTGTATATTGTGATGTCTGCAGAAGATCTGTCTTTGTATATTGTGATGTCTGCAGAAGATCTGTCTTTGTATATTGTGATGTCTGCAGAAGATCTGTCTTTGTATATTGTGATGTCTGCAGAAGATCTGTCTATGTATATTGTGATGTCTGCAGAAGATCTGTCTTTGTATATTGTGATGTCTGCAGAAGATCTGTCTTTGTATATTGTGATGTCTGCAGAAGATCTGTCTTTGTATATTGTGATGTCTGCAGAAGATTTGTCTTTGTATATTGTGATGTCTGCAGAAGATCTGTCTTTGTATATTTTGATGTCTGCAGAAGATCTGTCTTTGTATATTGTGATGTCTGCAGAAGATCTGTCTTTGTATATTTTGATGTCTGCAGAAGATCTGTCTTTGTATATTGTGATGTCTGCAGAAGATCTGTCTTTGTATATTGTGATGTCTGCAGAAGATCTGTCTTTGTATATTGTGATGTCTGTAGAAGATCTGTCTTTGTATATTTTGATGTCTGCAGAAGATCTGTCTTTGTATATTGTGATGTCTGCAGAAGATTTGTCTTTGTATATTGTGATGTCTGCAGAAGATTTGTCTTTGTATATTTTGTTGTGCAGAAGATCTGTCTTTGTATATTGTGATGTCTGCAGAAGATCTGTCTTTGTATATTTGTGATGTCTGCAGAAGATCTGTCTTTGTATATTGTGATGTCTGCAGAAGATCTGTCTTTGTATATTGTGATGTCTGCAGAAGATCTGTCTTTGTATATTGTGATGTCTGCAGAAGATCTGTCTTTGTATATTGTGATGTCTGCAGAAGATCTGTCTTTGTATATTGTGATGTCTGCAGAAGATCTGTCTTTGTATATTGTGATGTCTGCAGAAGATCTGTCTTTGTATATTGTGATGTCTGCAGAAGATCTGTCTTTGTATATTGTGATGTCTGCAGAAGATCTGTCTTTGTATATTGTGATGTCTGCAGAAGATCTGTCTTTGTATATTGTGATGTCTGCAGAAGATTTGTCTTTGTATATTGTGATGTCTGCAGAAGATCTGTCTTTGTATATTGTGATGTCTGCAGAAGATCTGTCTTTGTATATTGTGATGTCTGCAGAAGATTTGTCTTTGTATATTGTGATGTCTGCAGAAGATCTGTCTTTGTATATTGTGATGTCTGCAGAAGATCTGTCTTTGTATATTGTGATGTCTGCAGAAGATCTGTCTTTGTATATTGTGATGTCTGCAGAAGATCTGTCTTTGTATCTTCTACAGGGTACAGAAGTTTCTCTTTATAAACTTCAGAAGATTTTTCCGAACATTGAGGTTATTAGTCTTAGTGGCAACTATTGTACTGACAAGAAGTCTTCAGCTGTTAATTGGTAAGGCTTGTACTAATAGAGTAAAAATGACTGAGAGAATATAATATCTGTAGTTCTAATTTCTGACTGAGCACACTGTACAAAAGTGTAGTTTTTTGTTGTTTTCTTTCACCATTTATGTTGTGAGAAAAGCTAAAACTAATGGAATGTATTTTGGGTTGTGTGTTTGTAAAATGTGTGTTGAAATAAAAATACTATGAATTTATGAATTACTTCATTAAAATAAATCATCTTCATTTGTATAACATGAAAACAAATGGTAGAAGGTACTCTGAATAAAATAGTTTTATTGTGCAGTTTGTATAAATGAAAACTGCTCATAACGTTTGTATGCTCTGAGAACTATTTAATACATTGTGGAATTTCCAATTAAGATTACTTGTGTGACTAAAACTAACTTTTTCTTACAACCTAGAGAGATTTTTGAGTTTTAATATTTTCTGTTGCTACATATTTACATAACTAGGATTTCTTTTCTGGGTTTGAATAATTTAGTTACAATTATTTATATGCAAAAACGGCTCGTTTGGGTTGAGAAAATATTTTACATAGAAGAGCGAACAACGTTTCGACCTTCTTCGGTCATCGTCAGGTTCACAAAGAAAGAAAGAGGTAACTGACCAGAAGCTGACCACGTGTTTGGAAGGGGTTGTGTAACTGAGTGTCGGAATGTAGAGGCCGTTTTTGCATATATATTTCTCTACAAGTGGGTTTTCTCGAGATCACTGAATAGTTACAATTATGTCTACAGGATTGAAGGAAGAGGAAAATCGGTTGTGTGTGAAGCTGAGATTCCAGCTAAGGTTGTGAAAAATGTGAGTGAAGGTTTGTTTTGTCTTAAGCTATTTGATCTGTTACTTGTATGGCTCTTTTACCTTTGGAAGTTGAATCACTTTTGAAGCTACCCACAATTAGGGCTAATTTTGTGCACAGTTTCTGCTTCATCTCAGAAGTGTTATTGTGCTTACTACATCAGTGTTTTATATGATGGTATAGATAAGTGTCTGGTTGCTATGAGTGATGATCCAGTATTAGCCTTCAGCATGTTTTCCAAATTAACTGACTAATCTAACATGCAAATTGCATTCATATAGTTTTATAGAGGTTGAAGTTGCAAATACATGAAATATTTATTTTAATATAACCACTAGTCAATAGCAAATCTCCACATTAAATCTTTGTTCAACAACCATTATGAAATGTTTATCATTCAGTAGGTTCCACAGTACCCTGGCAACAGAAATTCATATTAAAAACATGTTACAAAAAGTGTGAAGCATCACAGTTGTTTATTATTTATTCTCATCTGCTGTAAAAACATGAACCTACACTAGACAGTCAAAAAGTGTTTCCTGTCTGTGACATTTATCCTCATCAGCTGCAAACATTACTCATTCTGAACAGCTAGCAAGAGTTTTCAAATTTACATATGAAATTCATAGGTTTCTATCTACTGTCACTGTAAATAACTTTAATACAACTATGAACCTTTTGAATATAATAATAATTATTCATTTGTAGCAGCTAGTAGAAAGTACCACTAACATTTTTCATACTCAAATAAAATTCACCATTATAAGTTATCAGTTTATTGATCACTGCAATAACCTATTTGAAAATTTGGTATGGTTCTTTAATGTTTCCTGCATGAACTTAATATGGTTCTGTTGGCTACATGATCAGAATTGTGTTAATATGGTTCTGTTGGCTACATGATCAGAATTGTGTTAATATGGTTCTGTTGGCTACATGATCAGAATTGTGTTACACTTTCATCTCATGCATCTAAGTACAATTTAATTGGAAATAGTAATTTCAAATGTTTGATTTTAAAGCCAGTACTATTAAAGCACTTGATTTATAGATTTCCGTGTGGTAAGATGGTCAGCGCCCTCTAGGAAGCACTGCATAGTTTGAGTAATAGTAGAATGTTTCTTGACTATCTTTCCTAGGTACTAAAGACGTCCGTTCAAACTTTGATCGATGTCAACATTAGTAAGAACCTGATTGGATCTGCCATTGCGGGAAGTATTGGTGGGTTCAATGCTCAAGCAGCTAATATTGTTACAGCTATTTTCATAGCTACAGGACAGGTATAGAAACACTGAAAATATTACATTTGTTTAAAATAAGGGTTCATTGTAACTTCTTTGAAATTTTCACTGAGTAGTTTGAAAAATTAAACTAAACATTTTGAAAACCAGTAAAACGTGTCTTCAGAATAATCTTGTGAGGGAAAATGGTAGTGAAATTTGTGAAGGATTATATTTTATATGAACAAATTTGAAATTTTCCTGGTATTTTGCACTGGTACTTAATAATGCTTACTCAATTGCTAGGTTACAAATAGTGTAAATATAACATCTGAGAGTGATATACTGTCTTCACAACTGCTTTTTATAAATTTTTCTAAGGCTACAGACACTGATTTTGTTTTGTTTTGCACCATTTTGTATTTTTCAGAACCAGTAATTTATCAGTCCTTTGATACTTTTTAGATGTTTCTCTTGTGTGTTGTAAAATGATTTTTATTCCATTGTAATTTCCGTCTATTGCAAAAAAAGTTTTTTTACAACTTGGTTGATGACTTGTTATTCTGTGGTTTCACATGTTAGGTATAAATTTGATACTATAAGGAATTATTTTTTAAGGAAAATTCACCTATGTTCTATCTTTAATAGAATTTATAAATAGCATCAAAGTAACTGTCTAAATACAGTTGTAATTTATCTCAAAAATATCTTGTGGAAATCTCAAGATTTGTTATTCTACTTAAGTAACTACTTTGAAAATAAATTTTCATCACAAAAACCAAGTAATTTCTTAGACATAACTTCTTCCAAAGTCATAATAAATAGTTCTCAAGTTTATTTGCAATTATCTTTATGCTTGAATATCTAAAGGTTTAAATATATTAATTTAACTTGTTTTCATGATTCTGTAATAATTAGGACCCTGCTCAAAATGTTGAAAGTTCCAATTGTATAACATTAATGGAGCCATCTGGTGAGAATGGTGAAAACTTGCACATCAGTTGTACAATGCCCTCCATAGAAATAGGGACAATTGGAGGTGGTACTGTGCTGTCTCCTCAGGCTGCATGTTTAGATGTGAGTTGTACCTTGTTTTCGGTTAATTAATAAACTAGGCACAGTTCAGAAAAATAACTGTTATATTAAGTATCCTTATACAGTGGTTAAATATTATTTTTAAAGGATTTTGTAACCTTGCCACATTATTACAGTCAATGTCACCACATTTAATCATGTTCAGTCTAACAACTGTATGTTGTGAACATAGCCCTGCATCATAGTTTTCATTACACAAGGTGTTACAGATTGTCATGTCCAAAGCAGAACACTCCCTCCTGGTTCCTTACAATAATCCATCTAGCATGCTTGAAGTATGCAATGCACAAAGCGATCTCAGTAAATTAAGTTGTGTATGTCTTACTTGTTGATTTCCTTCAAATGAAGACCTTAATTGATTTTGTTGCATGTTGTTGCCCTGGGTCATGTGGGTAGCTTTTTCCACTGACCTTCAGATTGATGGATTCTCCCCAATTACAAAACGCAGTAATTTGCTTACTTTGGTTGGAGTATGTCTTGAGTGGTCCTAATGTTCCAGGTTGATCCATATTCCTTTGTTTTCCAGTGCTGTTACGAATAAGGCATATATCCATCATCAAAGAATATAAATCAACTTCCTGACACATGGTTACTATCTTAATGTATATTCAATTTATTTTCGTTATTTAATAACTTTCTCCATTTGGAATTGCATAGCTTACCCTGTTAGAATTGTAACACAACATTGAGTAGTAGAAACCAGTATCAATACATTCAAAGTTCTTTTCATCCTTTTGTCGTTTTTTGGAAGGAAAACAGTAACTCGTGATATAGTAGCTTCACATTCTCTTAAGGGCACAGGACATCATGAATCTGTTTAGCTTAAAGTGACCTTCAGGGTTCATAACATTACACAACTTTTGCTCTGTTCCTTGAAAATGCAGGAAATCATCCAGTGATGATACAAAACCACTTCTTATTGGCTGCAACACAAAAACTGAGTTCATGAAGAAAACATTAAAGATGAATGGTATTCAAATACCATTAACGTTAACCTAACCTCGTGTATATATATAACAACATCTGAAGATAAAAAACAAGGTAGTTATATTATACCATACGAATCCTGTTATATAGATGAAACCACTATTGACACTAAAATTTCTAAACATAAGATATTAAATAAGGAAATACTAACAGTTGTTTTTCCTTGTAGTCGTCAAATCAAAAATTTATTCAAGATGAATAATACAAGAATGACTGTTGACGGTTTAATAAAACGAAACAGTAAAATTTGTGAATGTAATTAATGTCAGTTCTTAGTTGTCATCACTTTGTGTTTAGCTAGGAATATTTTGTAAGACATTTTACCTCACAGTCTATGAGCTTTAAGTTTCTTTTTTCTAAAGAACAGGAAGGAGTTAAAAGCCATATTTGATCATTCTGTATAAAGAAAGACTTGGAGTTAACATCCAATAAGGGCTAAGTTTAGACAGTTTTGTGGATTATTTGTACACGTGTTGAAAGAAACTTTTAAACTGTGAAACTATCTGATGTATTTCTTAGTTTCCCTGAAAATATTACATTAATTCAACTTTCTTTTTTTATGATGTTTGCTGACTTGGAAGCTCATTGATGTAACTTAGTATCAAACATTGTAAGATGTATCCTTTAAAATGTTCCTGTTGGAAGGTGCTGAAGCAGTGTAGCACACCACATCCAATCAAATTACTTGTTTAATGAACAGATGTCTTTGTGGTATTTTAACAATTTTCTTAATTTGTACAATATTTTACAATGATAACTCCTGATATGTATTATCTGACTGAATTAAGACATTCTTCTTGTGATTTAGTATACAGTAATTTTGAATAGAAAATAGTCAAATTCTGACTTTTCTGATTGAAGAATTTTAAATGTATGTGTAGACTATGTCATACTTGATTTTTAATATGTGGTCTCAAATATTCATCTCAACAGAAAAACAAACCTTGTTCCTAATGAAAATTATCTTTACAGCTTCTGGGAGTTCGGGGAGCATCAGTTGCCGATCCAGGTCAGAATGCAGCGACCTTAGCGTCGGTAGTTTGTGGCACAGTTTTAGCAGGAGAATTGTCACTTTTGTCAGCACTGGCTGCTGGTCACTTGGTTCGCTCTCACATGAGACACAATAGGTATGTTTTTTATTCTTCTTCCTGGCAATGTAGTCCAGAAACATTTTTTGTTATCAATATCCAATGGGTATGATTGAAAGTGGAGGAATTTAAATATATTTACTTTATGAAATGAATATTTAACATAATGATGTTAGAAAACTGTAGAAAGTATGAAAAGCAATTGCTTCCAAATTACATTTCTTAGTGGAATTTCAGAATCAAATATCACCGTTAGGTAGCTAAGTAATAGTTGTTAGCATAGTAGATAAAGATTATTGGATCTCACAAAATTGGATATAAATGAAATTACCACAGAGAACTTATTCCATGTTGAGGTTAAATATTTTATCAAATGCTAATCAGTATGACTTTCTTGTCACAGTATTAGGATCACGAAAGAATGCTTTAGGAATATTTTTTTTTTATCACAGGTCCAAACTCAATATAAACTCAGCTCCTGACCCGTAGGTGAACTGTCTCTAGACACGAACTGAGTTTGGAATTCTACCTGGCTGTTAGAAACTGAATTTACTTTATTCTGAAACCAGGAACATGCAGATGTAAGTCACAACTAACTGATGAGGATCCACATAGTATGAACCTGCTTTCCTTATGTCACTATGTTAAAATCTGAATGAGATAGCCTCAAGATATGGTTGTTTTTAAACGTTTGTTTGTGATCTAGTATTTACAGTAATTCAACACAATCATTTCAATAACATCTAACTAATGGAAATGGTATTCAAACTGTACACCAGGAAATGAATTTAAAACATAAGTGTATCTATTAAAAAATACGTCAGTCATTAGTTTATAGATTATATCAACCCTCTTCATGTACCAAATTAAAATAAACTAAATTTGAACAACAAATATTCCTAAACACTATTAAGTGTAGTTTTCTATACCTCGTAATTTGTTTTTTAAATTTGAAACAACAGTCGTTGACCTCCAAATGCCCCGAGATATTAAATATAATTTTTGTACGTATAGTTTCGTTATCCCTTTCGGCACTGAATAACAATGTTTGGCGTGGTGTTGAACATATGTGTTTGATACTTCAACTAATTACGGTATCAGTACTAAAAGCGTGATATCTCGGTAATAACTCAACAAAAGTCCCTGAAATATTCAGTGATTGCATCCAATACTATATATGTTAAATTCAGTAAATTAGAATAACAGGAATAAAGGAAGGTCTCCTGCCACGCGGAGCCTTCAAGTTGACTGTGGTCGCCAACCTCGCCGAAAGGGTTATAGCAAGTTATTTTAATAAAAATGTAATTAGTGAGATCCCCTAGGATGTAATTTTCATTTAGAAATTTTAATGTGCATACATGATGAGCATACATTGTGTGATTTTATATTTGTTTTTTGTTTTTTAACTGAATTTAAAAAGAAGACATTGTAAAATTCACTGTAAATGTGAAATATTGTTCTTAATTTTTAGGAGTTTTACTGGAAGTATAGGTTTTAGCTACAACTTTTTCCACAAATCAAATTAGCCAACTTCCAGTCTGTTATTACGAGGTATTTTTTATTTTTTGCTTAAATTGCTTGGTAAACAATGTTTTGGTATGAAAAGTGTGATATGTTAGAAACTGCAAAATAATTGGTATACTTGTGTTTGGTGCAGATAGCCCTCGTGTAGCTTTGTGCAAAATTCAAAACAAACCAAATACTTGAGTTTGGTGAAGTACGTGAGATTAAATAAATTATAATAAAACAAACAACGTCTTAGTATGTTTCCCATGTATCCATTAACTAGGTGCAAGTTAGATGTTTGGTACTAACGAAGTTAATTTGTCTTCCTGCTATACAATTTACAGTCAGCAACAAAACCAGACATAAGTAAATTGTCTTCTGTAATAATGAACATTTCTTGGTTTGTTAAAACGCGTGATTTAACACTGTTCGATATTGCATCAAAGTTTCACCATTTTATAATTCCGTCCACCCTGAAACACAAAAGTAACAGCTCTTCTCTGAAAATATAACACTTTGTACTTAGAGGTTACACCATGGTGAACTTTTTTTATTGGGGTTTCCAAGTGTCACTGGAAATGTAAATTTGTTCTTAATAATATAAAAATCTGGGTGATTAGCCACTTGAGCAAGTTAAGCTCTGTTTTGTTTAACTACCATCACTTAAGTACCTGAAGACATTTATTGCAGAATTAATTGAAAATTAAAATTGGTTAGATAAAGTGTTGTAAATAGATGTACAGTGTCTACTTTAAGGTTGAAACCATATTTTGATACATTTGAGGTCCCGTAACTTTGGGTCATCTTGATGTGTTTGCATAAAGTAAGGTTTAGTAATGTTTTTGGCTCAGTGTGAAAAATAAAATACAGTCGCAGATGGCAGTAGTTTACAATCTGTACATGATATAGAAGTCAAGAGACAGTAGGCAAATTATATTTGTGTATCAAACAGTCTTTGTGACAATTTAAAATATATCCACTGAAGAATATACACTGGTCTGTTTGTTTTTAAAAAACTTAAGTATATTATAACATTTTATTTGTAATAACTTCTGTTTAGAAAATATTCAATAATTGTTCTCTCCTAACATTGATGTATATTTCACAAGGAATCAGTGACCTTGCAAACTACCTCAGCTCCTGTGTAAAAAAACATTGTTTGGTGACTTGTATCCTTTATTTTGAGCAGCAAATTAAGTAATGTATAATGATTTAAAAGTTATATCCATTTAGAAAATGATTATTGTAAGGTTTTGTCAGTCCACCCTCTATCTGTGACCAAGATTTTTGTTTCTTCCTTAGTTTCTCATCTCACATAGAACTCCTAGTTACAATTTCAGGACTCCCTTCCCAGGGTTTTACAACCTATAAAGACGTTTTGATGGTCGGTTTCCAACATCTATAGATTACTGGGAAGTGTTCTCTCTTATCTTAGAGTGTGAATGAGGTATATATGTGTAGTTTTAACTTTCCTAGACTTCAGTGTACTCTTCTCCTTGTTGCTTCACTATGTATTTTTTTTTCATAAGACTTATTTCCTTTAACCCTTATGGCAGTCAACATTAAACTTGAAATCAGTTCTGTAGGGGTATTGATTCTTTTTAACAATATTATATAACCCCTTGAGTGAGCTGCTCTAACCACTCGTGGAATTCCTACAAGGAGTACATCGTACAGGGCACATTCATCTGCCAAAAGCAGACCACACCCTGTACACCAAAGCTACAGTAAATTGGCTAAATGTGACATCACAGTTCCATGCAGAATGAAATCAGGAAGATCTTACTGTGAGATACCTTCAGACAACAGCTCCTGAGTTATGGGTTGTAAAGAACTAGATTTCTTGTGGAAATTGACAGTTTTTATAACATGCCCAATGCCAGGTTTTAACTTTAAACATGAAAAATCTCTCTCCAAAGTAGTTTCCATATCTGTGTTTTGTTTTTAGGGTGGACTAGAAATTGCATTAAGATCAGTTTGTTTCATAGATTACAAATATTTACCATCTGTTTAACTATGAATTTGTTTTTGCTTTTATATAATATGTTAATTATTTTTAAAAAACATTGTTGGAAGTAGGTATTACTTCTGTTCCTCAGAAATATGCTGCGAGAGAAAATCCTAGATTGGTAGTTACAGCAGTTTGTTAAAATCCCTTACTTGTATAACTAACAAAACTCTATCTTGAGCTGCTTAATAGTCAAAACTATTCTTCCTACTTGTAAAGATAATAGTTGTATGGTACTTTCCTGGGGGGTAGGGAATTTCTAAATATTTCTTGACTGTGACATACAGCTACCTGCTTTAGAAATTACATGTACATAACCAGTTTTGCCAGAACTGTGCAGTTTATTGTTATCCTGGTATAAGCATTTTTATTATTTAAATACCACAGTGTTATTCTGCTTTTCCTTTGTTGTTGCACATGGTTTACCAAAGCTTCAAGATATCAGTGTCTAACCTACAGGTTCATACTAAGGTATCAGTGTCTAACTTAAAGGCCTGCTTATGACATTAGTGTCTAACCTACAGGCCTGCTTATGACATCAGTGTTCAAACAAGTGTGTTTATATACTGATTTAACTCATAATAGTATTTGATGTTTTACAGTTGCTGTTACAAAAAGAATCCAGTGTCTTAATTGTGGTTGAAGTGAAATTCAAACACCTTTATTGTAACATGCTTTTGTAATGTGGATAAAGTAAATTTGGTTTTAACAGAACAGTTACTTTAAAGTGTAGCCCCTTATACAATAATTCTATGAATTAAAGCTGCTATACTTCAATCATGACCAATTACAGCTTGTAACTGGTGTCCAGTTATGAATAAGACAATTAGAAACTAGTTTATCGCACAAAGCAGGTATAGGTTATTTTGAAGTAACTGTGGTAATATTGTTTTGTGAAAACAATACATTGCATGGAAACTAAATTTTGTAGCCTAAGAAACAGCAAATTTATTAAACTTTGATTACTGTAAAAACATGGTGAATTACATTTGTGATGGTACTGAAAACAATATTGTCTATGTGAAGTTAAAAGTACTCAAGTAAGTTGTAAATTGTACTGTTTACTAAACTGTCTAAATTTGACTTTCTTACAATTAAACATGAAGTATACACATATATATTTGAATATAATTATAAAAGCTGTTAACTATATTTGGGATAATGCATTGTTTTTATTAAACAACTAATTTATCTTGCACATACAGGTAGGAAAGTTTAAATTGTGGTACAGACAAAACATGCAAATAGCATGTAGCTCAAATTGTGTCAAAATGAAAACATCTGTTTTGGATTTTTATAACTAGCAGTTCATTCATCAACATGGACTATTTGTTCTGTAGATGTGTAGAAATACCTATAGGTTCCTGTAATCAATAAAACCTGAATCAGTTGCTTATTGTTCTGAGTTTATTGAAGTTTTCAGATCAATTTCTATCATCAAGATACGATTACATGAGATTTAGCCTAATATCACAACATTGTACTGAAAGTTTGTATCTTTTTTCTTTCGTCTATCCTATTTGTTTGTTACACGAGTTTTAAATATAATTGTCAGGACAGCAGAAACGTGGGTTTTATTTTGTTTCAATTTTTCCTGCCTACAATTCATTACATATGGGTATTTCTTTTTATTAAAACTGCTGTAAATAACTTTGTAGTCATTAGGATTACCTTGTTCTCCATTACTTTAATCAGCTTCATGGGACAAAAACACTCAGTTCCAAGTTTTTGTTTTATCTATTAAAGTATTTCTTTGTATATCCCTGAACAAAGGCCTAGATATACAGTTTGTGTTTCTATGAATTTCCATATAAACTTGAACTCCTGTGCTGGAAATGAAAAGATGTTCCACATCTTAATTATTACATAAGACTGGTCAATTATAACCTACACGAACCTTAATATTTGTATCCACAGTTCCAGATAGTTACTATTGTAATAATTATACTAATTCGGTACCATCCAGTCAGTTTTTTAGATGAATTATACATTGGGTTGACGCATCAAATATTTTGTATCCAACTGATTTTATAAAGTACTTAAAACTAAAAGCATTTCTAGTCATATTTCTGTATTGTTATCATGGATTCAGTGACATTGAAGACTTCTGTTAACCCATGGTGGAGTCCTTTTATCTTCAACGTCTACTGAGCTTACACACAAGTGGTCTTGTTACTAAACATTAAAACTATGTTTTGCTCGTGTGAAATATCAGGTTTTCAATACCAAATCCACTTTTAAAAAACAACAGACATCGTATTCTTTGATTTTGTTTTTTATTTCAGAATACTTTAAATACAAGCTAACACTGACTTTATTGAAAAATTTCAGTATAAATAAGAAATGCATTCTGCTACAGCCTGTATTTATAACCGACTTTTAGTTGTTTTTTGTAACAGTACTTTATTATGAAAGTGTATGATCACAAGTTAAAACTTTGAGAATATTGATAGATAAAAGTTTATTATCCTGGGTAAGCAAAGTGTCTTGTGTCGAACCACTTTCTTCATATCCTGGGTAAGCAAAGTGTCTTGTGTCGAACCACTTTCTTCATATCCTGGGTAAGCAAAGTGTCTTGTGTCGAACCACTTTCTTCATATCCTGGGTAAGCAAAGTGTCTTGTGTCGAACCACTTTCTTCATATCCTGGGTAAGCAAAGTGTCTTGTATCGAACCACTTTCTTCATATCCTATGTAAGCAAAGTGTCTTGTATCGAACCACTTTCTTCATATCCTATGTAAGCAAAGTGTCTTGTATCGAACCACTTTCTTCATATCCTGGGTAAGCAAAGTGTCTTGTATCGAACCACTTTCTTCATATCCTATGTAAGCAAAGTGTCTTGTATCGAACCACTTTCTTCATATCCTGGATAAGCAAAGTGTCTTGTGTCGAACCACTTTCTTCATATCCTATGTAAGCAAAGTGTCTTGTATCGAACCACTTTCTTCATATCCTGGGTAAGCAAAGTGTCTTGTATCGAACCACTTTCTTCATATCCTGGGTAAGCAAAGTGTCTTGTGTCGAACCACTTTCTTCATATCCTGGGTAAGCAAAGTGTCTTGTATCGAACCACTTTCTTCATATCCTGGGTAAGCAAAGTGTCTTGTGTCGAACCACTTTCTTCATATCCTGGGTAAGCAAAGTGTCTTGTGTCGAACCACTTTCTTCATATCCTATGTAAGCAAAGTGTCTTGTATCGAACCACTTTCTTCATATCCTGGGTAAGCAAAGTGTCTTGTGTCGAACCACTTTCTTCATATCCTATGTAAGCAAAGTGTCTTGTGTCGAACCACTTTCTTCATATCCTGGGTAAGCAAAGTGTCTTGTGTCGAACCACTTTCTTCATATCCTGGGTAAGCAAAGTGTCGTGTATCGAACCACTTTCTTCATATCCTGGGTAAGCAAAGTGTCTTGTGTCGAACCACTTTCTTCATATCCTGGGTAAGCAAAGTGTCTTGTGTCGAACCACTTTCTTCATATCCTATGTAAGCAAAGTGTCTTGTATCGAACCACTTTCTTCATATCCTGGGTAAGCAAAGTGTCTTGTATCGAACCACTTTCTTCATATCCTGGGTAAGCAAAGTGTCTTGTGTCGAACCACTTTCTTCATATCCTGGGTAAGCAAAGTGTCTTGTATCGAACCACTTTCTTCATATCCTGGGTAAGCAAAGTGTCTTGTGTCGAACCACTTTCTTCATATCCTGGGTAAGCAAAGTGTCTTGTATCGAACCACTTTCTTCATATCCTGGGTAAGCAAAGTGTCTTGTATCGAACCACTTTCTTCATATCCTGGGTAAGCAAAGTGTCTTGTATCGAACCACTTTCTTCATATCCTGGGTAAGCAAAGTGTCTTGTATCGAACCACTTTCTTCATATCCTGGGTAAGCAAAGTGTCTTGTGTCGAACCACTTTCTTCATATCCTGGGTAAGCAAAGTGTCTTGTATCGAACCACTTTCTTCATATCCTGGGTAAGCAAAGTGTCTTGTGTCGAACCACTTTCTTCATATCCTGGGTAAGCAAAGTGTCTTGTATCGAACCACTTTCTTCATATCCTGGGTAAGCAAAGTGTCTTGTATCGAACCACTTTCTTCATATCCTGGGTAAGCAAAGTGTCTTGTATCGAACCACTTTCTTCATATCCTGGGTAAGCAAAGTGTCTTGTATCGAACCACTTTCTTCATATCCTGGGTAAGCAAAGTGTCTTGTATCGAACCACTTTCTTCATATCCTGGGTAAGCAAAGTGTCTTGTATCGAACCACTTTCTTCATATCCTGGGTAAGCAAAGTGTCTTGTATCGAACCACTTTCTTCATATCCTGGGTAAGCAAAGTGTCTTGTGTCGAACCACTTTCTTCATATCCTGGGTAAGCAAAGTGTCTTGTATCGAACCACTTTCTTGATATCCTGGGTAAGCAAAGTGTCTTGTGTCGAACCACTTCCTTCATATCCTGGGTAAGCAAAGTGTCTTGTATCGAACCACTTTCTTCATATCCTGGGTAAGCAAAGTGTCTTGTATCGAACCACTTTCTTCATATCCTGGGTAAGCAAAGTGTCTTGTATCGAACCACTTTCTTCATATCCTGGGTAAGCAAAGTGTCTTGTGTCGAACCACTTTCTTCATATCCTGGGTAAGCAAAGTGTCTTGTGTCGAACCACTTTCTTCATATCCTGGGTAAGCAAAGTGTCTTGTGTCGAACCACTTTCTTCATATCCTGGGTAAGCAAAGTGTCTTGTGTCGAACCACTTTCTTCATATCCTGGGTAAGCAAAGTGTCTTGTATCTTCATATTCCAAATTAAGGCATTTCATTGAGTTTGTTTTTTTACAGTAACTAATAATAAATACGATGTTTTTTATATGAATTATTACACAAATTCAATAATATTTACATAATACAATAATTTTGCTCCATTATGAAATTGTATAACAATCCCTGTAATATAGCTTTGGAACTATTAAGTTATTTGTGATAAAAGCAATTAAACATACAAAAAATTAGTGTTGTTCTTACCTTCACATATTATCAATTTCTAATGAAGAAAACTGTGCGACTAGAACAGTATGTTTACTTGAAAACCTGCAACGTTCAACAAGACTGGTGAATAACACTTTCTGGACACATGCACATGACAGTTGAAATAATGTTTTAAGTTGACAAAAATAAATTAATTTGAAGTGTTTTATTCCTCACTTAAGCAGATACAAAAGTAAATGTGAAACAATTATCAAGTTGTAAGTTATAATGTATCACACAAATTATATATATGGTAGAGATATACTGATTAGAAACTGGGTTAATTATTAATTAACAGGCATCAATTATTAACTGCTTTAACAGTCTCAGACTTATGTAATTGATGTTTTCTGGAAGTAGAACATTCCATTAATAAATTATTATTAAGTATGTATATTTTTAAGCATTCTGGTATGATCACACATTTCTGTGGTGAGCTGAGAAAATAAAATTTCATTTCTTTTAAGTATTGGAAAGTCACAACACTTGTTGAATGATCCACTGATGTAGAAAAAAATGTTCAAACTGTTTCAATAATCAAATTTCCTCTGCCCTAAATGACAAACTTTACTTCATGAGATCAATGAATAATTAAATGCTCGCCCATAACTACCATGTGCTGTAGTATACATTTACCACTGCTGCTTAACCCATAACTACCATGTGCTGTAGTATACATTTACCACTGCTGCTTAACCCATAACTACCGTGTGCTGTAGTATACGTTTACCACTGCTGCTTAACCCATAACTACCGTGTGCTGTAGTATATGTTTACCACTGCTGCTTAACCCATAACTACCGTGTGCTGTAGTATATGTTTACCACTGCTGCTTAACCCATAACTACCGTGTGCTGTAGTATACGTTACCACTGCTGCTTAACCCATAACTACCGTGTACTGTAGTATACGTTACCACTGCTGCTTAACCCATAACTACCGTGTACTGTAGTATACGTTTACCACTGCTGCTTAACCCATAACTACCGTGTACTGTAGTATACGTTTACCACTGCTGCTTAACCCATAACTACAGGTGTTAACTGCTGTAGTATACGTTTACCACTGCTGCTTAACCCATAACTACCGTGTACTGTAGTATACGTTTACCACTGCTGCTTAACCCATAACTACCGTGTACTGTAGTATGTTTACCATTGCTGCTTAACCCATAACTACCGCGTGCTGTAGTATACGTTTACCACTGCTGCTTAACCCATAACTACCGTGTACTGTAGTATGTTTACCATTGCTACTTAACCATTTGTTGAATTTATTAACATTATTAATTATTATAATAGGCAATGAAAAAGGAAAGTAAAAAAACTGAAACAGAAGAGCCATAGTTCTATTGATTAAAAACAATATTTAAAAAGCTCAATTTCCCACTTACTAACCGATGATTATTCAGCTCTGTGTAAATTAGGCAACAATCTATTAACTGTTGATTTAATGATATAAATAATAACATGGGAACAAAGTTAAGGAGATAAACTGACTGGAATCTAAACTTAAATATATTCAATGCTACCAATCAGGTTGGTGTCCATAACCTGATGGACATTTGATACAAGATGTTTCTCCATTAAAATATAAAAGTTCAGTGCAGTGAATTATTATATGTACTTATTTAAACTAATAAAAATTGCACAAATATACAACCCTTGAATAAGTAGTAAGTTTCCCCATGTAACAACTCTTACCATAAGGTCATGTGAACTGTGTCAGTATGTATGAACTTACTAATGATAAGTTAATAATATAAAGTTTGATGTTGATTTTGTCTATGTAATATAGCCACAATAAATACACAAATATTTCACAACTGCATTTTAATATGATTTGAGAAATGTTGAGAAACAACTAATATGCAACATTAAGTGTATTTACTGCTAAAATTCACCATTTAAAGATATACAATGATAAATGATAGGGCAGCAGAAATAACTGAGGATTGAGACCAGTGACATGGCCTTGACCTAGACTCAACTTTTAAATAAATTATAAAACTTTGTGAATAAATAGAGAATTTTTGCTTTAGCAGGTAAAAATATTTATTTGAATTTCCATCACTTTGATTGCAGCCAATGCAGTGTTATACAATAATGCATACTGCTACAATAACTCAAGCTAACATTAACTTTAAACTTTTCTTACTTTGACTTCTACAAACTATTGCTCACCAAGATTTGAAGCAATTTTAGTAATGGCTGATTAATCTTTAAAGCTGGTCTGATTTCAGACGAACGAAGGTCTGCTATACAGCCCAGGTAGGATCTTTCATGAACTGGTAATTACATCTTACTGGCCTACATTAGAGTAACATTTATTGCAGGAGTTCATAGTTCTGAAAACAAAATACTGATATGTCCTTTTCAAGATTTATTTCACAAACAAGAGAACATAAAATGAGCTGGTTCTTAACCACTATAAAATGAGAGCATTAATACTCAAAGCTATATTTCTCCAGGTGTAACACTTTAGCTAAAACTAACTAACAGTAAAAAAGAAACAAATGCATCTCGTGGAGTGTTTTTTTGTTGGAAATAATCTAAGTTTAAAGATTATTACGACTAGCAATCAGCTAATTATAAAACTACCATGTTAGAAACATTTTTACACATTAAACAGGAGTTCACACACACTGCTATTAACTTACAAAAAATAAAGTTAAAAGCAATTCTACAGCTAAAAACTGTTCGAAAGTAGTTATAATGAAAACGTAACACGTTGGTGGTAAATAAACAGTAACGTCATGAAAAATATTAAGTGTTGAAAAGGTAAAAAGAACAAACCTGTTGTGAATCTTCCTCTGCTGTTTGTAGGTATATCTACAAGGATAAAAACTACATTTCTAAATCTAAGAGATTAATGTTACCGTTTACTTCGTTGATAAGTAAAAATGTAAAAGATAATTTTTAGAAGCATATATACACCATGTTTAAACACCACAATATGGCATAATTTGCAAACTTTCAAAATCTTTGACACCAAAATAGAACACCTGGAATATCTCGGTTAAAGCATCCAAAAATACAAAGCTAGTTACATATATATTCTGATAAACTACCTCATTGTTAAAGTACAAGATACACTACTCAACTCTTGTTTGTAGTTAAAGTACAAGATACACTACTCAACTCTTGTTTGTAGTTAAAGTACAAGATACACTACTCAACTCTTGTTTGTAGTTAAAGTACAAGATACACTACTCAACTCTTATTTGTAGTTAAAGTACAAGATACACTACTCAACTCTTCTTTGTAGTTATTTCATGGCTATATTTAGGTATATTAAAGATAGTATTGATTTATGATAATTTCACATTGTGGATGCCACCTAATTAGCTGACTTTGTTTAATTTAGAATCAGCATGCTGGTTTGTCTGAACTGATCTGTTCCCTACAGTTTGTTTTTCATGCTGGTTTGTCTAAACTGATGTGTTCCCTACAGTTTGTTTTTCATGCTGGTTTGTCTGAACCAATGTGTTCCCTACAGTTTGTTTTTCATGCTGGTTTGTCTGAACTGATGTGTTCCCAACAGTTTGTTTTTCATGCTGGTTTGTCTGAACTGATGTGTTCCCTACAGTTTGTTTGTTGTTGGTTTGTCTGAACTGATCTGTTCCCTACAGTTTGTTTGTTGTTGGTTTTTTTACCAGTAAGTTAATTATTCATTTAACTTCAGCTCACAGTAAAAAGATTTCATCCAACATTAACTCCTCTGCCACATTTAAAAGAATATATAAACAGAACAGAGAACCCACTTGAAATGGTGAACAAATTAACTAGACTTCATCACACTGTAGACACCTGTACCAACAGAACAGAGAACCCACTTGAAATGGTGAACAAATTAACAAGACTTTATCACACTGTAGACACCTATACCAACAGAACAGAGAACCCACTTGAAATGGTGAACAAATTAACAAGACTTTATCACACTGTAGACACCTGTACCAACAGAACAGAGAACCCACTTGAAATGGTGAACAAATTAACAAGACTTTATCACACTGTAGACACCTGTACCAACAGAACAGAGAACCCACTTGAAATGGTGAACAAATTAACAAGGCTTTATCACACTGTAGACACCTATACCAACAGAACAGAGAACCCACTTGAAATGGTGAACAAATTAACAAGACTTTATCACACTGTAGACACCTATACCAACAGAACAGAGAACCCACTTGAAATGGTGAACAAATTAACAAGACTTTATCACACTGTAGACACCTATACCAACAGAACAGAGAACCCACTTGAAATGGTGAACAAATTAACAAGACTTTATCACACTGTAGACACCTGTACCAACAGAACAGAGAACCCACTTGAAATGGTGAACAAATTAACAAGACTTTATCACACTGTAGACACCTGTACCAACAGAACAGAGAACCCACTTGAAATGGTGAACAAATTAACAAGACTTCATCATACTGTAGACACCTATACCAACAGAACAGAGAACCCACTTGAAATGGTGAACAAATTAACAAGACTTCATCATACTGTAGACACCTATACCAACAGAACAGAGAACCCACTTGAAATGGTGAACAAATTAACAAGACTTCATCATACTGTAGACACCTGTACCAACAGAAGAGAGAACCCACTTGAAATGGTGAACAAATTAACAAGACTTCATCACACTGTAGACACCTGTACCAACAGAAGAGAGAACCCACTTGAAATGGTGAACAAATTAACAAGACTTCATCACACTGTAGACACCTGTACCAACAGAACAGAGAACCCACTTGAAATGGTGAACAAATTAACAAGACTTTATCACACTGTAGACACCTATACCAACAGAACAGAGAACCCACTTGAAATGGTGAACAAATTAACAAGACTTTATCACACTGTAGACACCTATGCCAACAGAACAGAGAACCCACTTGAAATGGTGAACAAATTAACAAGAATTTATCACACTGTAGACACCTGTACCAACAGAACAGAGAACCCACTTGAAATGGTGAACAAATTAACAAGACTTTATCACACTGTAGACACCTGTACCAACAGAACAGAGAACCCACTTGAAATGGTGAACAAATTAACAAGACTTCATCATACTGTAGACACCTATACCAACAGAGAACCCACTTGAAATGGTGAACAAATTAACTAGACTTCATCATACTGTAGACACCTATATCAACAGAACAGAGAACCCACTTGAAATGGTGAACAAATTAACAAGACTTCATCATACTGTAGACACCTATACCAACAGAACAGAGAACCCACTTGAAATGGTGAACAAATTAACAAGACTTCATCACACTGTAGACACCTATACCAACAGAACAGAGAACCCACTTGAAATGGTGAACAAATTAACTAGACTTCATCATACTGTAGACACCTATATCAACAGAACAGAGAACCCACTTGAAATGGTGAACAAATTAACTAGACTTCATCATACTGTAGACACCTATATCAACAGAACAGAGAACCCACTTGAAATGGTGAACAAATTAACAAGACTTCATCATACTGTAGACACCTGTACCAACAGAACAGAGAACCCACTTGAAATGGTGAACAAATTAACAAGACTTCATCATACTGTAGACACCTATACCAACAGAACAGAGAACCCACTTGAAATGGTGAACAAATTAACAAGACTTCATCATACTGTAGACACCTATACCAACAGAACAGAGAACCCACTTGAAATGGTGAACAAATTAACTAGACTTCATCATACTGTAGACACCTATACCAACAGAACAGAGAACCCACTTGAAATGGTGAACAAATTAACAAGACTTCATCACACTGTAGACACCTGTACCAATACATAAAGTTCACTCTTGTACATATGGCAACAATCTCTAGCACCGACTCTTTCCTTCTTCCTAAGACACTGTTGTGGTGGCATGTCGAAAACTAACTCATCAGACCGGTTCTTATTGGCTCTTCGTTCTTCCTTCAACAACACAAGTTGAGTGAGGATCCACCTGTACGTTCAATCCATTTTCATGTACTTAAGGAAATTAGATTCACTGCATAAAACAGTATTCAAATACATTTGTCCATTAAAGATCGCACAGGTACATTACCCCGATATGTTAGTAATAAAACATTGGATCACCCTTATTGCAACTTACACAATAACTGTTTGTGCGTGTTACTGTTATTAATTGGGCAAAGAACATATTTACATTGCATTTTACCAAAAAAGTTAGAACATGAATGTTTTATTTTGTATCAATGCAAATTATAATTCATACAAATGTATCTCAGTTATTAATGTACTTCTATAATTATGGCCTGCGACTCGTAATCCGAGGGTCACAGGTTTGCATCCCCGTCACGCCAAACATGCTCAACCTTTCAGCCGTGGGCATTATAATGTGACGGTCAATCCCACTATTCGTTTGTAAAAAAGTAGCCCAACAGTTGACGGTGGGTGGTGATGACTAGCTGCCTTCCCTCTAGTCTTACACTGCTGAGGTAGGGACAGATAGCCCTCGAGTAGCTTTGTGCGAAATTCAAAAACAAACAATCTTCTGTAATCCATAATGACTTGGATAGTAATTCTGAATTAATGACTATAATATGTGAAAAAAAAGAAACATATGTTCTGAACAGATATTTATCTCAAAATATGCACGAGGAGGTTGATACTGGAAGTCATGGATGTAAGCACACATCCTGTGAAGAAAGTGTCCCCATCATCATCCTCTGTTATGTCGACTGAACATTCTACACATGCCGCATAAGTAGAAGGAGCTACAAATTTTAAAATATGGATGACATAATATTTAGGGATAATGAAGAACCTATTCATTTATCTAGACTCTCCCATCACTAAACCCTCAAAGCCAGCTCTTATTGTTATCAAGTTATCTCTAATTCACATAAATTTACTGCCTCCACAACATACGAAGGTAACATGTTCCAAAGGCCAACTAATTTGTTAGAGAAATAAAACTGCTTTAGTTGAAGATAACTCCTGCCAAAATTTATATTTATGTCCCCCAGTTCTCACTATTAATGTATATTTATGTCCCCCAGTTCTCACTATTAATGTATATTTGTCCCCCAGTTCTACTGTTCTCGCTATTAATGTATATTTATGTCCCCCAGTTCTACTGTCCTCACTATTAATGTATATTTGTCCCCCAGTTCTACTGTCCTCACTATTAATGTATATTTGTCCCCCAGTTCTGCTGTTCTCACTATTAATGTATATTTATGTCCCTTAGTTCTACTATTCTCACTGTTAAATCTGAAAAAAACGGCACATAATTTTTCTTTTTTCAAGAGAAAATTTCATTGTTCTTAACCTCTCCTGACAACTGGTTTTTCCCAAATATCCACCCAATAACCTTTCTATGAATGCTTTCAACCAATGATCCTCAGCAGCAGTGACCAACACAATCACGAGTAATTTTAACCTATCACCCTTTCATTAACGCCAGTTTTCATAGTTTGTCTTCTGAATGCTCAGTGTAAAACAAGCATACAACATAAAAAAAGATCTCTTGTACTCAGCTAATTACGCACACAAAAATAAACTGATAAGTATTGGCTTTAATTAGATTTATCAGTTTTCCAATTCTTGAAGAAATGTTGGGTATTTTAATAAGACACCAAGTTTGGAGAACCACAGAGCAAGCCAACATAAAGTAATTATTACTATAAACACTTTCCAAATATATTTAATTAGAAATACACATTACGTACATTTAGTGACTAAAGAAACAACTCATTCCAATTTGCTTGAATTGTTTTGAGACACTACAAGTTATTTTTATTATGTAAAACTTGTATCATTGATCTGGAATAGGTTGGCACCGTTTTCTTGTTTTTGTATAACCTAGTGTGTCCATAAAACATGTTCCTTTCCAATCATCAGATAGTTTTACTTAACTACAATGAACCATTATTAATATTTTATTTACCAGGTGAACAATAAATTAGGATTTATTGTTTGACTTTTGTGGAATCCCTGGTATAAAGATAGGATTAAATAACCACTTTACAAAACATTAATAAAATGGTAAATCTAATCACTCAAGCTTAGAAATGATTTCAAAAGGGTCTCCCAATATGCTTATCAGGGCTGGATTATTTATTAGGCACAGTGCCTAGGGTCTATGAAAATTATGGGTTTATGAAAATTTTCCTTAAAAGTTAATCTTTGGTTTAACTTGTACAGCTGGATAGGGCTTACAAACAACGTGTCTAGCCCCTACAATTGTCTTCATCTGGCACTACCAAAGTTTAGAAATATCAAAATATTTTGCACTCAATTTACTTAAAAATACTGAAAAATTAACAAATATTAGTGCTTGTTGTGTACATAATACAGTGCATTGTTAGATCATGTATGAAGTAAGGTAAGTTTTAGCAAACTTAGCAGAATATTTTAAATTATACTGGATGATACAATGCAGTACATGTAATGTATTGTTAAACAAAACTAACAATTTGTTAAATACACAAACTGTCATTCTTTCAATTAAAATAAGTAAACAAGAGTCGTGCTCTAATAAACTTTATTTTCATGTAATAAACGCTTACAAGTTCTTACATTAAGTAGTGTACAACCATCATACATTCAAAATACACTTATTACTTTCAAAATTAGCAAAAGCAGTTTTAAAAACTTCAAAAGTGTGTTTAAAAAACAAAATTTTAAAGGTCAAGATAACTGAGCACGAGATTACACATCAATAAATGACATATGTGACCTTAAGATAACAGTAGAAAATATTACAATATATAATGCATTGTCCTTCATGTATTACTGTGGCAGGGTTAAGTGTGACCTTAATGTCAAGCCACTCTTTTACAAGTCTGTTTACTTTTCCATTAAGAACAGAACATCAAAAAACAATAGTTATCAGAACAAGAAGGTTAAAACTTAGGTCAACTGAAATCTTTTTTTGCAAAATGTTAAACTTTATTATGTTAATCAGAAAGAGTACTACTGAAATGTCATAGCATACTACACTAAATAGAATCATGTATTACACACACAAAGAATGCTGAGCTTAAACTCACAATCAACTTTGTTGGGAGGTGTTATTACCCTGGGAAAGATATTCAAGTTGTGTGAGCAGGTGTGTTTTAACCTACGTAAAAAATCACACTACACCATACAGAGGTTAATAAAAGTGCACTGAAGAACATTCTATGGCATAGCAAATGATTCAAGTGAATACACTGAAAAATAATGTTAACACTGAGTTAACATCATTCACAATACTCAAAAGTGTGTGTGTGTGCAAAGCCACATCGGGCTATCTGCTGAGCCCACTGAGAAAAATCGAACCCCTGATTTGACCATTGTAAATCCATAGACATTCCACTGTAGTAGCAGTGAACATACTCAAAAAGATTAGCATAAGAAATGTATTCAGTAATGAGGATATGTAAAAAGTTGTCATAGGTAAACATGATGGATCTTAAAGCTGTTTGGATTGGTATTAATATATAGCAAATTTATTTATTTTGTAATTAAAACTAAATTAATACATGATAACATGGCTTAGAGAAGTCAAAAAAATTAATACTAAGAAGTTACTATACATATTTGAATATGTTAACCACTTAGTGTCCCAATTATTACAAACAACCCTAGTTTAAGCACACTAGTGTAATAATATTAAACAGGAGGATAAGTTTTGTTTTGTAAAATCTTAATATTAGGGTTAAATCCCTAGTAATCCTGACATGAACCTTTATTTTCCAGTAGCTCACTTGTTAAGGTGTTCTCAATATTTACTTGTGGTAAATATAACTTATATGAAATTCCCATTTCATAACTAATTAGTTCATTTGCAGGTAAGTTGATTTGCACTTGCAAGCCAAAATTAATAAACTCTCTCAACATCATAGCGAGTTGAAAGCTTAGTAATTATTGTATTTTACGTACAAAAATACCAATAACTGTTTGGTATTCTTGTGAACTCCAGAACAAAAGTAGACTAATAAATCATAAAATGAGTTTGAAAAAATAATTGTTTAAAAAAAAACTTAAAACATAACTTCACCAACTGACAACCATTTCTCTGTTTCTATGGAAACTTGTAATTAAAAAATGTCTTTACATGTTATGGTAACTAATGCATATAATCTTATACATGAAGACAGGTGAAAATCATTTGCATTGTAACATAATGTTTACTGTGTGCTTAATTAAGGTAAGGAATTCAGAACTTATTATGGTATGTACCTTAAAAGAAATAATAGTTAACACTGTTTAGTGTACCACCCTTAACAATTAACCAATATATTTAGCATAAAGTAATATTTGTCGTAAGTAGATTCAATGCAAATATTAAGATTACCTCTTCCATTTATTTAGCAGAAGTTACTATGCAAGTGTTGAGGTTAATTGCAGTCAGAGGTCAGGGACTGCTCATGCTAATGTGAGTGAAGATCGTATAATATTGACTCCATTGAATAAACTAATAGATCACAGATAAACGCAAAGCAAAAAAACACACAAGTTAATATAACATAAAACTCATTTCAGTACAGTTTTTCAGAAAAGCCTGTTTCCTGTTCTTGACAATAACTGAAGATTCTTATTGTGTGATATGTAATGAAGACCGTGACCCACAGAAAAACAGCCAAGCTCATATGATGCTACAGTAACATAGTGAAGTCTGGCCTCTAATTTGATACATCCGTAAGCCTTATTCCAGGAGATGGTTATATTGTAGAAGTGAACACACAGATCTGCAAACTCCTTTAGCATGGGAGCTCCGAAACACAGTGGTGGAGGGTTGTGGACTACAGAGAATTCAATAAGTTACTTTACAGCCAGAAGAACAAAGCACTTTGTGAAAATAAAATACTTAAATATTGCAAAAAATATTAGTCCTTCACATTAAAAGCAGGAAAATAAAAAAACATGATTTTTTTATAAGTTCATTTATATTTCTTTAAATTTTTTCTTTTAAAAATTCAGAAATACCAAAATAGACTGAGCTCTACCTGAGATTGTCTCATTAAACACTGTGTAGTTATCAATTGTCACAGTGAAGGAAATGCCATATTCCTTTGGTAGGTAGGTAAGGTTCACACAACCTAAAGGGGAAAAATATTCAAACAGAATTTCAAAAAAAGGAAATGTTTTTTTCTCTCCATTGTTATTTATTAAGACTATTTATTTATTTAGACTTTTTTTTTCCCCCATAAGGTATAATTAATTTTCCTCATGATGCTATTAAAACTCATTCTGGACTTGCTATACAATCATCAAATTATTGCAACAATAGAAATGAAAGTTTATATTAATTTAATATTACTAGGGGAGGTTCATTAAAACAAAAAAAAATTGTGCTGTCAGAGTTTAGACTTAGAACATAACACAGAAACAATAAAAACTATGCTGTCAATCAGAGTGTAAGCTTAGAACATAACAGGTAAAAATATTAATTTCTTAGGCTTAATTAGATACTACATCAATAGCCTTAACAATAAAGAGGCATTTGAAATACTTTTTTTGTTTTACAAATTGTGTTTAAAATATTGTTATGGAAATGCATGAGTGGATATTTATAATTTTTTAACAATTGAAAATCTAAAGTGTGCATCTGGCAACACAGCACATTTCATAACCCAAAGCGTGCATCTGGCAACACAGCACATTTCATAATCCAAAGCGTGCATCTAGCAACACAGCACATTTCATAACCTAAAGCGTACATTTAGCGACACAGCACATTTTATTATTATTCATTTTAAATAATTCTACAGAAAAGTTCCATAAAGTAACTTCAGTGAATAGATACAATATGTAATTTAACAAAATATAAATTATTATGAAATATACATTGTGTGTTTCATCTGTTTTGTGATAATTTCATTTACATTTGAACACTGAGAGCCTATTTATCTTATATTACAAGATATATTTATATTTTTGTGTATTAAAGAGAAAACTATATTGTAAAACATGTATTATATTTTATATTTGAAAACAAAATTACAAATACCATCTCATGGTAATTAATGCACTTAGCCCAGGTAGAAATATGCACATTTCAATTTGGATGTTTTCATATCAGTAATTTGTAAAACTAAGGCACAAAATGCTTAATTAATATAATAATTCTACAAGATATCTCTATTGTTTAATAGCATTTCTTCAGTTAAAGTGTAGATAAGTTTTTCAGTTACATACTCGATGATATAAGCCACTAGTCCTTTAACCTTGAGACCAGAATTTGTCATGTCTATTATATTACCACAAGAGGCCTTAACTGAAACACTGTGGTATTATTCACTTACAATGGATGTTTGTTAACATGGTTATAAATGTAACTGTGGTGTATTATCTAAACCTATTGAACAATTGTATGCAGTTTTATTTACTGCCATTTAGTTGAAAGTTATTTTATACAAAATCATTTTGAGGTTTCTCAACAGTGTTAAAACTTCACCTGAAATTGTTTTCTTCATAACTATTACTCAACAAGCTAACCTGTATCATTCAGTCGAACTCTGGGAATGTCAAGATAGGCACAGCAACCACAGGAGTAGTTTTGACATTCACAGCCTGAATCAACCCACTTGGTAATGTTGTGAGACACTATATAGCGTTTATTTCTTTGAATCCCTGCATCTAGGGGAAGGGATATATACACACACAAATATATATATATATACACACACACACACACAGAAAGAAGTCATCTTTAAATAATGGAGTGTAACAGCATGGATTACTTTCATTAATCAAATACACGAGTTATCAAAAATACAGTTTTATTACTCACGATCCTTTATGAAAGATCAAATTGTAACCTTAAAAGTAATTTCCATAAGTATTATAATGTAACTGGACAAGTTCTTTCTAGCAGTTTCTAAACTCTGAATTAAGCTACTTAATAGGTTTTTGTTTAATAATAAATAAACATTTTTAACGTTTTTTGGTGCTTCTTACAATTCCTCAGTAGAAAATAATGAGATATAAACTTTGTCATTTACAGTTCAGACACTTACACAAAAATAAATTTATTCCTAGACAATTTATAATGCAAAGCAATCCATTTCCATAGTCTCATAAACATACACTGTAACATACCAATAGTGAGCTTGTTTTTATTAGTTATGTGTAGATATCTGGTTCCTTTTTTTTTTTTTTATTGTATCCCCTTCCCTGACTTAATCTAATTTTTGATCATGCTATCACGAAGTCTGAACCTAACCAACAATTAGTCAAATGAAACAGCTGCTCACCAAATAACCACATGGACTAATTATAAAAATGTAAGCATTGAAAATACATCATAATATTATGAACAAAAGTTAAGATATGTAATTGAACTGATCAATGTGCAAATTAAATAAGTACATACTGTCCACTTAGGTCATCTGGTACTGGTAAGGTCACTGCCTTACTATTCCAGTAACAATGTCATGCTATAAATGTATAGCCATGAGCTCAGCTGATGAGGCCAATGTCTTGCTATTTATCAATGACATGCTCTAACCATATTAGCCCTATGCAATAGGTTTAACTTACATTATTGTACTGGTAGTGTGTTTAATTATTAACGAATTTAGAAGCTTATGCAGTTTCATTCCAAATGAACTGAACACCATTTAGCATTAGTTTATCAATTCAATATTACTTACAGCCGTTTGAGAAATTCACTATGATGAATAAACACAAGCAAAACAAAATTGTTCTCATTATATATTACTTTACGGTTCTAGCAAAAACAAATATTATTACAAGTATCTAATAACCCTATTAAATTCAACAACACTTTGATTATACTTATCGTAGTTTCATCAAAGGTCGATATACACAACATACATGTACTGATCAGCTGATGATTTATCTTGTTTCGCCCTCTATACTATGTTTTATACACACTTGAATGGAAAATAATAATTAAAGGTGCCTTTAAAATATATTTATATATATAATTGAGGTATAAAATACAAAAAAAAAACGTAAATATTTAATTTATTTACGAGCACAAACTGTCTAGTAGAGAGATTTTCAAGCGATTTTTTTCATGAACTACTGCATAATAAGCTCTTAAAATTATTATAATATCAATATTAGCCACAGACTTTACTTTTTACTATTTAACGTTGGGTATAACGTTCATTAGCTTTCCCCCCTGGTGTCGTAATAATGAAAATTTTCCAACCCAGGAAGATGGCTTCGAACCAACAGGATTGGTTGTGTGGTTAGGGCGCTCGAATTACAATGTGAGAGTCGAATGGTTCAAATCCCCGTCCAACAAAAGCTGCTTACCATTTAAGCTGTGAAGGCATTAAAATGTTACGGTCACTCTCACTATTTGTTGGTAAAGAGTAGCCCAAGAGTTAGAGGTTGATGGTGATGACTAGTTAACTGTCTTTTAGTATTACACTATTAAATTAGGGGCGGCTAACGCAGACAGTCCTTGCATAGCTTTGCGCGAAATCCGAAACAAACTAAGCCAACAGTTGTCCATTGGCTATTGGTCTGGAATCTCTGATCTAATAAATTCTGAGAATTTGTTTTTTTTAATTTCGCACAAAGCTACGCAAGGGCTATCTACGCCAGCCGTCCCTAATTTAACAGTTTAAGACTAGAGGGAAGGCAGCTAGTCATCACCACCCACCTCAAACTCTTGGGCTACTCTTTTACCAATGAATAGGGGGGCTTGATCGTCACGTTATAACGCCTCTATGGCTGAAAGGGCGAGCATGTTTGGTGACGGGGATTCAAACCCGCGACCCTCAGATGACGAGTCAAACGCCTTAACTCACCTGACCATGCCGGGCCAAATTCTGAGAAACGAATTTTTAGTATCTTGTTTTACTACAAACTTCTAAAAATAGGCAATGGTTATATTGGTCAATGAAACAGCTTTCTTATGATTCACGTAATATGAATTTAAATTGTTTGCTATGTCATGAAAGTTGATGAAATTATGTAAGTTGGACTATGAATTGTGTTTGATAAGTTATCATATGCAGAAAGAAAGAATATATGTATTCGACGTTATTAGAACTACAGAGTGCCCTGATAATTAATAAATTATCTCGAATAATTTAGCGTACTCTACGATCGCAGGCAGACGGAATATAAAAAGTAAAATTTTGAGGTACATGTAGATCTGACGTACATACTTTTGGATAAACTAATCTGATCACTTTAGGTGCTACTACCTTCCAAAATGTTATTAATATAAAACACTCGACAATACAACGTAATGATTACATAAAAAGTAGTTCTCTTTGTTAACAGTGAAAACAAAAGGCTAGATCAATTTAAACATAAAACTTCAAAACTTTGTCACATTACTTTGGTTACCTTTATTTCAATGTGATTTTAATATATATTTTTTTAATCGCTAGCATGTTTATACAAAATGTACAGGTGGTGAATTTTATGAAATCTGCGATAAGATGCAAAACGTTAGCCTAACAAAATCAGACGTCTGTAAAGAAAGCTGTTAATTGAGTGTGTGTGTTTTTCTTATAGCAAAACCATATCGTGCTATTTGGTGAGCCCACCGAATGGAATCGAACGCCTGATTTTAGCGTTGCAAATCCGTAGACTTACCGCTATACTTGCGGGAGGGGGTATTTGAAATCGCCGTTATTCTGTACAATTTGAGTAAATAGACGTAAGTTTGAAAATGTAAAATAATGTATTAAAGTAAAGATGACTCAGAATTTTTGAATAATTAATTCTTAAGTTTTCAGTCGTTCTGTGAAATGTTTTTGTATTATTTTCATCGGTTGTTTCTTTCTTTCATATAAAGCGAATAATGTAGTCTGGACCATTTACGTTAGACAGGTTGTAGGTAAAAGCTATATTCATAAGATGAATAATATAGTAAAGGAAAACATTGTAGTTGTTTTACGACATAAGAAAACATTTCGACATTCTGTCTGAAACTACTGTAAGATTATCTGAATTCTAACATCTTCACGATTTGATTTTACATTGGCTGAATATGCCTTGATAATATTTCGTGAATTGAGTTAAAAGTTATTACTTACATGCTTTCACAAAGGTACATTTTCCATAATATTACGAATTTGTATACTAATGTGAAATAAAAGACGTAATTTTTAGATGAAAACCTTAAACCTTTTTTGTATTATTTATTTAACCAGAAATTTGCAATAAATATAACAACATTTCTAGAATATATTAAATATGAAAAAAAGTCAGGACAAAATTAAGAAAAATAAACTTTATCAAAAATTGTTCTTTATATTGGTGATTTAAGTCAAATTTTTATTATTATACTTACATTCTAGAGATGATTTTGCGTTGTTAATTCAATAAACGTATGTAGGACTTAACTAAGTATCTTCGTCAAATAGTTTGTTTTGTTTATTTTTCAATTTCGCGCAAAGCTACACGGGGACTATCTGCTCTAACCGTCCCTAATTTAGTAGCGTAAGACTAGAGGGAAGGCAGCTAGTCATCACCACCCACCGCCAACTCTTGGGCTACTCTTTTACCCACGAATAGTGGGATTGACTGTACATTATATCTCCCCCACGGCTGAAAGGGCGAGCATGTTTGGCGTGATGGTGATTTGAACCCGCGACCCTCATGTTACAACGGTACATGTTACACAGAATTAGGGTTAATAATATCGTTAACAGTGATGGTGTTCAATCATTCCCTTGTGGTACAGCGGTAAGTTTGCGAACATTCAGTGGTAAAATTCGGGGTTCGATTTCCTGGATTAGACACATTAGATAGCTAATTGTGAATTTACTGTAAAACAAGGTACTTACGTGATAAAACTGTATTCTAATCTGTATAAATAAGATCGTAAAGAGCTATATTTAATAAGCTAAACTCATTACTCGGTTGGTTTTTAGTTTCATTCTCAATAAATAACGCTCTGATCAGAAAGTAAAACTATTTACTATAACCAGCTGGATATAATTGGTCAATTTTATTTGTAACTATTTCACATTTTTAATGATCAAATGAAATCATGCGTGTGAAGCCTAGGTGAATAGTTCACTTATTCACTCCAGTTCAAAGAAAACACACACACACACAAACTGTAAAATATATAATACATTCATACAGTTCTATACACTCGAGGTTTCACACCCGCTTTACTGATCTGTTGCAAAATGATTTAGGACCAGGAAAGTATATTTGTATAAGCAAAATATTTCTTTGAGATTTTTGCACAAACCACCACAAGTGATATCTGCGTCAGCCGTCTTTAATTTTAAACGAAAAGACCAGAAAGAAGGCAGCAAATCCACAGCACCCACCTCCAACGTTTGAACTCTTCTAATAAAGTAGAAACTTTTAACCGTCACTCTTATAACGCACCAAGAGTGCGCAGTGAGATCTTAAGAAAACGGAACGCGAATGTTGGATCGTCGGACAACCAATCCGATAAAACGAGAAAAATTAGTTTTACGTTTGGGATACAAAAAAATGGCCTGGCATGATTAGGTGGGTTAAGGCGTTCAACTCGTAATATGAGGGTCGCGGATTCGAATCCCTGTCGCACCAAACATGCTTACCCTTTCAGCCATGGGGGCGTTATAATGTGACGGTCAATCCCACTATTCGTTGGTAAAAGAGTAGCCCAAGTGTTGGCGGTGGGTAGTGATGACTAGCTGCCTTCCCTCTAGTCTTACGCTACTAAATTAGGCACGGCTAGCGCAGATAGCCCTCGTGTAGCTTTGCGCGAAATTCAAAAACAAAAAAACATACCAAAAAGGGGCCCAACTATATGTTTCATAGTTAATTTTACACATGTTGTCTAATTTTTACAATGCTGCCTTTTTTGTTAACCAGACAGAATAATCTATTTTCTTTCTCATCTTCTTTATGGGTTATATAAAGCAACTATTGAAATTGTATACATGTGTGTGTGTGTCTTTTCTTTTCACTGGAGGTAATATTGAAAAACGGAATCTTTGACATAAAGGCCTAACGCATTTTTTGATTGGTCTTACCATCTGCGTAAGACTGCAGTCTCGTCTCGTATTTTCGAAGCTTATCAGCACAGTTTGGGTCAGTGAACCAACGAATTACGATTGGGCCTGTTATTCATGCTTCAGAGAAATATGTAGCTTCAACAAGCTTTACTACAAAGTGATATTTTAAAAAAACTATAATCAAACCGCTTCCGAAAGGTGGACGCTAGTAAACTGGGAATGCCTTTGAAGAAGGAAGGCCCACCCACCTTTCAAAATCGTTCGGGTTATAGCGGTTTTTTTTATTAAGCCTCTTATAACGATGAAGCATATACAGTATTTATAGGGTTTTGAGTACGTTTTACTTCACTATATATAGTAATGTTGTGTATCTGTAGTTATTGGCTAATACTTACATTTCATTCAATAATCAAAATTAATTTGTAGTTTAATCACCATTTTAAACAAACATAAACGTGGATTTTGCACCTAATACACATGTATAGTGTATGTTCGGCCTCAACACTTCCCCCAGTATTATTATCTCTAAAAAACATACAAGGTGTTCAGTTCTAAACAACTTTTGTTTAGTTAGATTTTGACTAAAATATCAGACTGTGACCAATAGAATTGATTATTCTTTGATGATGTATTCAAATAGGACGAGAGATAAAGTAAAAATCTAATTTGTAAAATATACTGTTTACTAACTTTAGAAAAATAAAGCTTATAACAAAAACAGGAGGGGTGGTATTGAAAATCAGAATTGTCGTATCTGCACTTGGATGACTTTCATGCAACAATAGGTTCGAGTACGTTCGATTGACACGTGTATTTATAAAGCAAGGATGTGAACCCGTGATAGAAACCAATATGACACGGTTAGGGAGGAAACTTTAACAAAAAAAAAACAGAAACACTTGAATTTCGTTCTTGTTTATAAACAGAATTAGAACACATTTCACAGACAAGCCGCGATAGACGTTACGCGTAGCAAATAGCGTCGTATGACAATGTGATTTAGAACAATACTGGAAGATTGCCGAGTACTTCCGACGTAGCAGTGACAGGGTTACTGAGAGCGCTTCACCTGCTCGAGAATAGAATATGACGGTTACTATAGCAACCAACTCAGGAAAAGAACGAGCGACAATGAACAGTCTTGTAGTCACGTGACAGGCCACTGCAGCAGTCGGCTTTTTATCAACACGTCCATGTCTCATTCGAACGGTGGGTGAGTCCAGATCTCGGACCGTGTTAACTATGGAACCGAATACGGTAGATAATTCATTTCCAGGCGGTCATTTGCTGATAATTCTCAGTAATCCACACAACGACGATCACAAAGAATGTATACTGAAAAAGGTGTCAAAAGGTGAGTGAAGATTTCACAACGTGTCTCATAATTTTGGACCCTAAAGCCTCCACCCCCAACCCTATTCACCCTTCGAATCTATTGCATATACTGTCTCAGCTACCCGAGTAAGTACCGTTATGTGCTTTTACGTATTATAAAGATTACGTAAACGTTTATTCTGTAGTCAGACTTCGAAACATTTATTAAGTACATATTGAAGGCTAGTACCTCTTCATACAATCTTGAAATAGGTTAATTATCTTAGGGTAGATAAAGTGCGCTTAATAATTTGGTAATGTGTGTGTGTGTGTGTGTACGGATGGGTGAAGCACATGGACATAAGAGTAGTTTACCGGTCCTGCTTGAAAAATTATGTATATTTATATGCACATATTTTTAATTGTCGTTTGGTTATGCCACTGTAGGTGGCGTAGCAGACACTTCTGGTGACTCTAAACCGTATATTGCCAAAACAAAACACTAATTTTAAAATACGTGCATGTGAATATGTATTATTTTCAAACAGAACCAGTCAACCATTCTTAAATTCATGTGCTTTCCCCATATACACACACGCCGTCAACATACAGAGTTGTTTTACTACAAATTGAAACTATAAATTTGTAGTTGGTAAAATAAAACAAACGAATCCTCAGTTTTTCCATTTGGTGGATAGAAACGAAAACAGCCCTTTTCTGACATTCGATAAACAATTATTTAATTTTTATTCTCGTAGGAAGTGCTCGTTTTCACCTGAAAGTCAGTATCCAAATAACAAATCACATTTTACTCACGATCCGAATTAATGTGGTTTTTTGTTGTTGTTTTTGCTAATAAGAGTGACTTTTATGACCGGAATAAAGTCACTATATTATTCCTTATTTAAAAAAACGTTTGTTTCTTTTTATTCTGAAACCTAAAGACCAAATATTTGTTACTTTATGTTTAAAAATTTTGTCGAGTATCTACCGGTGGATTCGCAGTTAGCTTGAGGAACGTTAATGATAAAATTCGGAGCTCTATCCTGCAGTTAACAAAGCGCATATAGCCCATCATGCAGTTGTGTGCTTAAATAAGGAAACATTAATATCTAATAACAACAAAATCACTTTACATAGTGGCATTAAAGCAGTCTAGTATTTATCACCACACTGTTTCTGTAAACTATCCAAATTTGTTTTTGTTTCTTTTCCTAGTTTTGATCTGTTACCCTTCAGTGGCACAGTGGTATGTCTGCGAACTTACAACGCTAGAATCCAGGTTTCTATACCCGTGGTGGGCAGAGCACAGGTAGCCTATGCTGCTGCTTTGTGCTTAATTTCAAAGAAATAAGACATTTTCACTGACGTGTATAAATTAACACCTTTTCTAGTGCCAGGTCCATTTTTAGATACACGATAAATAACGAAAATACTTTTTGTTTTTACTGTATCATTAGCTGAAACTGGAAATGGATAAATGTAGGGAAGTTAAAGCGGAAGTATGGTTTCTTTGTGATGATACAGAATTTCAAATTTATACGAAAGTGCTTTAGAGAGAGACACGTGCCAATGGCAACAGTATCTAGGTTGTTCTATAATTTAAGATGGTGAACATACAACAACTGTGAATATGTTTTTTATCAGTAGTATCAGATTACCAAGTGTAAGAAACTGAGAGTGAAAGTATAATAATCTGTCAACGACATTACTACCTCGGTACAATAATTTATTAGGCCCGGCATGGCCAAGCGCGTAAGGCGCGCGACTCGTAATCCGAGGGTCGCGGGTTCGCGCCCGCATCGCGCTAAACATGCTCGCCCTCCCAGCCGTGGGGGCGTTATAATGTGACGGTCAATCCCATTATTCGTTGGTAAAAGAGTAGCCCAAGAGTTGGCGGTGGGTGGTGATGACTAGCTGCCTTCCCTCCAGTCTTACACTGCTAAATTAGGGACGGCTAGCACAGATAGTCCTCGAGTAGCTTTGTGCGAAATTCCAAAACAAACAAACAAACAAACAATAATTTATAAGACGAAACACAAGTTATGTAAAATATTAACTATCAATAGAAGAGCGCTAGGCTAGGACTTCGTAACCAAGTACCAACATCAGCATCCGAAAAATAAAATAGCATCATTTTTCTATCAAGATCATAAAATAACATGGAATCAGGGAAGGAAAAACAAACAAATTGACTTTTAACACAATAACAATATTAGATATTCTAAAAGAAACGACATTAAAACAAATAAAAGAGCAAGCCAGTACTTGAAATAACAAAATATCTTGCAGCTGCGGTTCATAAATCTAAGTATTGTGAGATCACGAGATTACATCTCAGATGATTAATTACTTATCATTTGTTTTACGTCATTATCGAGAACTTAGTATCCAAACACCACCAGTAGGAGGCCCGGCATGGCCAGGTGGGTTAAGGCGTTCGACTCGTAATCTTAGAGTCGCGGGTTCGAATCCTCGTCACACCAAACATGTTCGCCCTTTTAGCCATGGGGGCGTTATAATGTTACGGTCAATCTCACTATTCGTTGGTAAAAGAGTAGCCCAAGAGTTGGCGGTGGGTGGTGTTGACTTACACTGCTAAAATAGGGACGGCTGCGTAGATAGCCCTCGTGTAGCTTTGCGCGAAGTTCAAAAACAATCATATCTGGTGTTTAATTTATTAAAAGTCTATGAAACGAAACATTAGAGGGCAATGTTTGGGTGAAGTCTTAAGTCACGTATTCGGATTATTGCTGTCATAAAACAGAGAAACTATTAAAGTGCTTTTACTATCCAGAGAGGAAGATACCATGTTATATACGTGGCTCAAACCGTGATAGCCATACATGTATAAAATAATGTGTTTCTGGTCAGTATTTTAGTGTATCTATCTAAACATTAGAAGAAGACCACTTGAAATCACTTTTACATATGAAATAAGAACATAGCAGGCTTACCAACTAATGTGCTTTAACACATGTTTCTACTACCATTACCAACTAATGTGCTTTAACACGTTTCACCAGTGGTGTCTCCCATTTTCGCTTCCCCACCCCCGGTGGCTAATATTTAAATGTGAGTTTTTCTTGTTTGTATTATCGTAAATATCTGTGTATATTTCCAAAAGACACTTGAGGTCAGTGTTCTTCCAGTATTTATTTATCAATGATACTGTTAGTCCGACTGTCTTATACTCTGAAATAATTGTCGTTTATCAGTGTCGTGTCACCAAGAGTGACGAAAAAACATAACCACGACGAAAAGTGACACAAACAAAGGTATATTAACACTCGGCACTCATCTTTAAGGCTTCAAGTGATAGATATAACAGGTTCATATTGACCACCATAAGAACTATACAGTGTTATATGACCAATCAAATTATAATAGGGGACAAAATGTTTTGATTTTTGGAACTTTTTACGTACTAGGTATTTCCCTGTCCTGTGGTACAATACATCCAATAATAGCCACTGTTCTGTATGTTATATACAGAACATTGTTTAAAAACAATGCATATTTACTCACACGTTCACATACAGTTACTAATTAACACAACAATACATATTCGGGTATTCGAACCCGCAACCCTCGGATTGCATGTCGAGCCCCCTAATCACAACAGAAGGACAGATGAAGTAATAAACAGAAAAATAGCCAGCTATGTTGATAAATGAGTAGATAGTGAATCAGACTGATAAATTACACGTTTCACTTGAATTAAATGACAGAGGTATATTAAAGAATAGAATATTTTAGTAAATGTCTGTGTGATATGTTATTAGTTTCGTTTCGTTACACAATATATTGAAATGATAATAATAGCTCAATAACTAATTTATTGTGAGACTTATTTTTATGACCCGCTAAGAAAAATAACGTACCAAAACATTGTATCTTTGCTGTTAGGCACAGAGCTACTCTGCCCCACGTGAATGTCATAACCCGAATAAACTCTCGCACTAGTCCACCGGTGAGACAGCCGTGAGTCCACGAACTTTATGTCTGTGATATTTATTAGACTTTAGGTCTTGTGGACCCAGCAGAGTCGCGTGTGTTTGATCTTTTCTTCCATTCTATGGATTTAGAATACTAAAAACTCGGGATTCGACTTCTTGCTGTGGACACATCAGACAACAGAGTAATTCAGGCAGCTGATGGCTTTAGGTAGAAAGTTGTGTTGAATAGTGACTGTACGTGAGAATAGAACACAACTTATAATGTGCTATCAATCTCACTATACGTTGGTAAAAGAGTAGCCCAAGAGTTGGCGATGGGTGGTGATGACTAGCTAACTTCCCTGTAGACTTTCACTGCTTAATTATGGATGGCAAGTGCAGAGAGCCTTGGTTTAGCTTTGCACGAAATTCACAAACATTATCGGTCGAATGGTACAACCGCAGGCGTTATGAAAATGACTAATTATGCGGGTGGTAGGTATTTAAAACAACATGTCTGATCACGGGGTTTGTTTAAACTTAATTTACAATCACTGATTTTTAATTTATATTTAAAAATCAAAATATCGCCAAACATATTTATCTTTTCACGTGATGGGGCGTCCCCCTTGATAGTGGATTATACTGATCAACTGATTTCTTCCTAATATATTAATTAGAATTAGGAACAACCGCCATAAACATCCTTGAGTAGCTCTGCTCGAAATTCATCAAACAAGTAAAAAAACGTATCGCTTCGTACTGAATATGTCTAAGTAAATGTCGCCATTTACCATCACTTGGAATACGTCTGGAGGGGGTCAGCTGTTTAAACCACTGTTCAGTAGTGTGGTGTCTGTCTGTCAGTCAGCCAGTAGACCCTAAAATGGCGTTACAAAGGGATGCTTTAACAGAACATTTTTGGGGACCCTGCGGAAGGACACTTAGTGATACTTATTAACCGTAACCAGTCGGCTGGAACAAAAACAACAAGTTTAGAGTTTGAAGACATTTCGAAAATAACAGGTCATATCGTCATTGTTGTGTTTTGGCAAACATAATAAAGGAGTGAACATTTGTAGAATAAATTTCTAAAGTCACTATATTTTTAACGTTGTCCTAGAATAGTAGACATTCGTATTTCTTTCACCACCAAATCGACAGAGTGCGAAATTATGCTGCTAGAAACCGGGTTTCAATATCTATGGTGGACAGAGCACAGATAGCGTTTTGTGTATAATAACAAAACAAACTGTTGTCTAATGTTTCGCGCCTGCTACTTTAATATACATTAAATATAATAATACGTGTGAAATGCAACTGTTGTAAACCTGGTTGTTTGCAACCTTATTTTCTTTACTCAAGTTACAAAATTTCGACTATGAAAACGGATTTATTCCATCTGCCTGCGAGGAATTCTTGAAAATATATTATTTATTTATATTTAAATATACCATGGCACTGTGACTGACGTCATGTTATGGCGCCAAGCACAGCTGTCACGGCGCGTGAGATACGCATCCACGTGTCTAGCTCGTGTATGTTTCGTCATTCGTACTTCTTTATTCTCTCTTTTCGCAATCGTCCAATGGAAAAAAGCCAAATAAATTTGTCCATTCTTAGAAAAAAAAAAAAAAAAGATTATACAATTCGCTGATTTACAATGAAACGCAAGATGTTATGTCTTTCAAGACAGTTCAGTCTTTTGTGTTTTTCTTTTCTGTTCAGCGGTTTTACTTTATTGAGATTATAATTGCGTTTATGTATCTGATTGAAAGATATAGTATACTGCGGGACCTAGGAGCTAGCTTGCCTGGACTGTGGCTCTGTGGGTTAATGGTTCGCGTCTCGTTACCCTAAAACGTCTTCAGAGCTGTGGATTCGCCACAAGATTGACAAATCAGTAAGATATCTTAACGTACGCTGTATTATGTAGATATGTATTTACAATACCTGATCAAACTGCTCTTGCAACAAGTGCTGATAGTGTTACAAGAGTGTAAAAGTGGATATTATTACGTGATATGCTATAGTTATATACAAGGTTCAAATGATATAACTTTAGCGATGTTTCTCTATCGTAACATATAAAAGTTATTATTGTCAAATGGTTTCGTTGTTTCTTTCTCATGTAACGAAACGCTAAAATATACTTTTGAAATTGGGTTTGGTTTGAATTTCGCGCAAAGCTACTCGAGAGCTATCTGCGCTAGCCGCCCCCTAAAGACTAGAGACAGTGATCACCATCCACCGCCAACTCTTGGGCTACTATTTTACCAACAAATAGGGGGATTGATCGTCACATAATAACGCCCCCACGGTTGAAAGGGCGAGCATGTTTGGTGTGACGGGGATTTGAACTCGCGACTCTCGGATTACAAGTCGAGTGCTTTTAACCACCTGGCCATGCCGGACTCTGAAACATGGAGCGTTGAATGTTTGAGTAAAATGAATAAGAACTAACGTTCCAATATTTTTGCTTAAATAATTGTCCTTTCAGCTCTGTAGATGTAATTCAACGTTTATCACTGTGTTTCCTAGGCTTTCTGGTCTTCTCTTAAATTTCGAAAGACATGTTTTACAGTTAATAGGTGTTTATACAGCTTTGAGTTAATTTCATTTCAGTTACAATTTTTTTTATTTATATATTTTTATCAAAAATACGAAGAGAAATAAATTTATTAGGTCTTCGTCTTGCAGTAATCAAAAGTCCAGTGCTTCGCACAGCCTTATGTAACGTTAGCATCGTAATTAACTTAGCAACAAGACTGGAATATATGAAAATTCATCAGAACAGGAAATGACAACAATACTTCTGTAAGCAGTTACCATGGATACCAAGGGTAGATCGATCTGTAACTTTCGTCTGCGTACGAGGAAGTGGAAAAATGAAGAGAGTGTTTTCTTATTGCAAATCCACATGGGGGTATCTGCTGAGCACACCGAGGGGAACCGAACCCCTGATTTTAGCGTTGTAAATCCGTAGACTTACCGCTGTAGTAGCGAGGGACTTGTAAAAGGGATAATTTTATATTCTTAACCCTAAAGAAATAATACTGCTTGAATATTGACAATCAAACAGAATGATATTCAGAGCTAATAATTTCGTTTCAAATGTGTAGAGGGGAACATTTGAGATGAGACAGCGATAGGCCTGTAGACTTACAATGCAAAATATTCGGGGCTCAATTTCCCGCGATGAACGTAACAGATAACCCAAAACGGTGTTGCTTCAAATAAAACAACCAATCAAATACTTAAGGGTTACTCGTGGAAAACAAAATAAATTCGATTGTTGATTCAATGATTCATACATACAAGCTTCAGTTGAAAGTGTTATATAATTAAAGTGTTTTTGAGAAGAAGGCAGGACAAAACCTGTTAGTGTCAGTTTTTAAATGAGAGTAAATACCGTGAAAAATAACATGTTGTCTGTACTGTGCTCTTATGCCATATATATATCTTTGGCTGTTGCAGCAAGTGAAAATTCTGTTTATTAATTTATCCTTTACTATAACTCACACGAATATTATATTTGAGACCTGGATTTGCACAGTATAGCAATATAAAGAACTATTATTTTGTTTTATAAGTAACTATTTTAATATGCCAATAAAACGACCATACCACCATAGGTAAAACAAAAAGCTAGAAGCACATATCTGTACTTGTCTTTAGAAGAAAACAAAACCTGTTTCTCTTTTTCGCCGTGTCTTAATTTACTCGGATTGCCCTAACCAACCAGAAGGTAACAAGGAGTCCATTGTTCTTTCACAGAAAAGATAAGGGAATATACTAGTTTTGTAAACACTTAATTACTAGCAAGTTTGTTTCCTTTCCAAATAATCAAATTGTTTCTGTATAAATTCGGCAAACGGCGAAATCGTTAAGTCGGCCTTGTTTTATAGAATTACGAAACTAGGTCTTCAGTCTTCTAAGCTCGTGGAAGGTCCTTTCAGCTTCGGTAGAAGAGGCAGGGACAACTAATAATAGTGGATCTCAGGTAGCATTCCCCTAAAACTGTTTACGACTTCAGTGATAGTATTACATGTGTATCGTGGCTAACTGCACAAATGACGTGGCTAAATGTCAATTAGGTTGTCGTGCTCAGCTCTGTAGTATTTGTAACACATTTACTGGTACTCATTTATTTTAGTATCTGTGTTTGTGAATCTCAGCTTAACGCATGCAACGTATATTGTTGAATGTATATTGCACAAGTCCTGCCTGTTCTCTAAATTTGTGGAAACTTCTTGAGCGTAAGAACCAACATTGTACGACGTGTTTGTGTGTGTAAAATACTAGTGTTTGCCAGCATTGTTGGCAATTGGACTTTCTAGAACCTCGTGTAAAAGTTTATAAATCGACGCTCCAAGAAACAGTGATAGAATACTGTTGGTCGCTAAAGTCAGTATACTATAAATCCCTGAAGCTATAATTGTGATTAACGCATAGTAATCGGAAAACTACAAAATTTGACCACGATCGTTTATAGATTTTGAACGTTACAAACTGATTAACTTCAGACTTAGTATCTCTACGAGTACATTAGATATTGTCATCGATGAAAGCTTACGTGTGCTTCAAGCTAGCTATCCGTTAAGATGTATCTGTGTATCAACAAAGAATTAATCAGCTTTCCGTGAACATCAATAAAAGATTCAGTTCCAGATCAGGTAGAAAAGTCAGTATTGTCTGTAAAACTATTGCATATAAATAATTATTGGTTATACCTATTTGTAATAACCGTTATTATGAGTTGGATTATTATTTGTATATTAAAGTAATTTTTTTGTGTTAAGAAAAAAAATTATGTGTGTATCAATTTCCGGCTATTTGAAATCGTAATACGAAAAGTACGTAACATCGTCTGAGATAAATTATAACAGGTAACTTACTCCAGATAAAAAGTTGGTGCATGCGCAACAAACTCGCCTGTACAGTTTGTTTGTTTGTTTTTGAATTTCGTGCAAAGCTACACGAGGGCTATCTGTCCCTAATTTAACAGTGTAAGACAAGAAGGAAGGCAGCTAGTCATCACCACCCACCGCCAACTCTTGGGCTACTCTTTTTACCAACGAATAGTGGGATTGACCGTAACTTTATAACGCCATCACGGCTGAAAGGGTAAGTATGTTTAGTGTGACGGGGATTCGAGCTCACAATTCTCAGATTACGAGTAGTGCGCCGTAACCACCTGGTCATGGCGAGTCCGCATGACGTGTCATGGCAACATAGTATTTGTTTGTGCTGCACTTTGAAGCGCCGTAACCACCTGTTCATGGCGGGCCCGCATGACGTGTCACTGCTACATGGTGT
>NC_134835.1:24733375-24775819 GCF_004210375.1 Tachypleus tridentatus
AAGATAAGCGACCTATAAGTGATATTAACGTTCAGACATATGTGTGGCACTGTCATGGTGATGTCATATTTACCCCACTTTTAACGGAAATATGTTAATACACTTCTATTTTCATTCTTTATTTTGAATACTTTTAACTTGAATTTTAATTTAAACATAATTATTTTCTATTAGAAACACTTCGTTCAGTAAATAATAAATTACCATAACTTGTTTCCTCTGGATTCTTATATTTTCTTATCTTAGCACCTTCACATACCTGATATTCAGAAAGCACTAGTATATCCAGACTGAACGATATATTATTCAACCAGTCTCTAATATTTAATAAATAAACGGAACCTTCTCTCCCAGTGATTATTACGTCACATATTGTAATGTTTATTTTGTAATTTGGTTCAACTTGCAAGTTTTATCTCACAGCATTTCTAAATCTTATACGTTGGTGGATTCTTGGTTTGCGTGAGTTAAAGCTATAACATTTCACACGCCTTGTTACACACAAGTGAATGTATTATTAAACGTACGAACTAGTTCGTCAAGAGATCTATACCGTAATAATCGTCGGAAGGTGGCTTCTCTGTTATAAAGTGTCGCGTACCTGAAGCTATGTGGTTGTTACAAGTGTTAAGAGAGGTATATCCACGTGCTTATAGAACATATTGTAATCAAACGTTGAAAAACAAAATCTTCAATCAAGATGAAATGTCAGATAGTTTTACAACTGTATGTCCTGAGACGGAGAAGCCTCATTTTTTTCTTTTCTTTTTTTCTTAGGTTTTTTCGTGTTCGCTAATACGTTCATTCAGAGTGCTGATGTTTATTTATAGCATACTATCTTCACAATCGCAGCATGAGTTCGATTTTACTGTCTCGCACTCCAAAGGAAGACAGTAATTTGTCTTCTCCCATGTGAAGGAGATAGACTGTCCCGCTTCTCGCAGAATTAAATAGCGCAGTGCTTGTCGAGGGATGCAAGGATGGCGACAAGAAGTCGCCTCTTGTTTCGTCTGATTTCGTTTTAATTCAAATGAGACTGATGTGCCTCCGGTTCTAGGCGCCAGTTGATGGTACACTCGCTTGGCTACCGGCCAATAGGCACTCTTTGGTATTCTCTGACTGGCTCTCATATCAACAATAGAACAACGTCGACTACCGGTCTGAAATTCTCAGAACCAGTGGAGGCTAATGTTATAACGTAAAAGCACCATTGTTGTTTACAATTAAGACGTTACTAGTATTACACTTTAACTGTAGTTTGTTTTCTAATTTACTATTTTGCGTGAATTACAGCAACTAAATTAATATGGAGAATGAGGCCTTAACTCTATTCATACAATGTCGCAAAATAACAGTCAAATTATAAGAACCAAGTCATTAAAAACAACAATAAAAAAAGCATACAAACTGTAACTTTGTCAAAATTAATAATGTAAAAATAATACAAAAGAAAACCAAATTCAGAAATACTGAGAATAAAAGAAAATGCATTTGAGCCATCCGGTATTCTCTCCAACAGTAATATAATTTTAGTTTCATATTAAACAGCTAAGCCTAATGACGGTTCTTTGTCCAAATCGTAGCGACAAGTAATAAATGAATGTTTTGTTAACATTTGTGTGCAGTGAACCCTTAACGACGCTACTTTTGAACGATATTTTCTAATATGCCGTTTCCAACTTCTGTTATAATTCAAACTATCTACAGTCGACACATAACGTGATAAACTCCAGTTTTGACGATATTACATAACTGAATGTTTTATTTTCTTATTTCATTCACACTATTGATCGCTTTATGGAAATACGAATCGCAGTAATTATGTTTGTAAGCGCTACTGAAAGGAGCAAACTTTGGACTTAAATTTATTTGTATCTCTAAGTAAGAGGAAAGAAAGTAAATTATTTTGATATTTTTACAACTAGAACAATAAAAATTCTCAATTTTTAAAATGTTCATGTTCAGTATTTTTCCCTATTTTAAAAGGTTTTAAGTAGATAAGACAAGATAAACCTAAATATAAAGAACTATTGATTTTGTTTCATATGTATTTTTAACCAATTGTAGTACAAAGTAAGAATGTTTGTGTATGTTAAAGTAAAGGGAAGCATATTAAACTTAATTAGTAAATATATGATAGAGTTATTAATTACTGTAGTTTGGATTAAAAACATTATTCTTAAGTGTGCTGGAGCTTACGCAAAAATCTTTAAAGATTAGAGGAGGCACATTTAGGTCATAAGTTACTGTGCGTCAAACCTTTTTCTACCAGTTTTATTTGGACATATATATATCGTATATACACACAGGGTATGGACAAAAAGTGGCTCCCCTGAAATTGTTGTTAATTTGTTGTATCTTTTATTATATAAGAGAAAAAATATGTTAAAATATATGTTTTTAGAACGCACTCTACAAGATCTGTTCAAACATGATCTCAAATCATAATTTTAACACTGGGTTTTGTAAATAACTAACATTTCATGATTTTAGTTACATTTTATCATACAATGTGTTGTATACCTGCTGTTGTTTATTAGATATTATTATTATAATTAGTCTACACAATGACCAGCGGTAAGTTTACAGATTTACAACGCTAAAATCACAGATTCGATTCCCCTCGGTGGACTCAACAGATAGCCCGATGTATAAGAAAATATACACATACATACATAGAAGTAAGAGAACTGATGCTATGGAATTGCCAGGTCAATCACCTGATATCAATCGAATTGAAAATTTATGGGTTGATTTCAACTGATATAATGAACGATCGCAACCCAAACACGGAAGATGAATTTTTTGAAGTACTCAAACTTAATAATAAAGTTGAGTTAATAATAAAGGAAGCTATTACTATAAAGGATCTAAAATCTAACGAATGGATTAATACTATAGGAAGATATTACTATAAAGAATCTAAAGAATTAGTTAATAATAAAGGAAGCTATTACTATAAAGGATATAAAATCTAACGAATGGATTAATACTATAGGAAGATATTACTATAAAGGATCTAAAGAATGAGTTAATAATAAAGGAAGCTATTCTTATCAAGTATCAATAAATTTCCATTAAAAAACACAATCGTTCTCAAGAGATAGGGCTTCGCCCCAAAATTTTCTCTGATCAAGAGCGAAAAGAAAAACACTTGTATTATATTTGATGTAAGCTTATATGTGCTTTAATATCTATTGTTCCTTTCCATGTTTAAAGAAAGTTGGTGCAATTTGTTTTAGAAAATTATAAAGAATAGCGAAAAAACCTTCACTTAGAAAACCAATGAAATGTTCACTGTTTGTGTGTGTGTGGTTTCTATAGCACAGTGGGCTATCTGTTGAGTCCACTGAGGGGAATCGAACCCCTGATTTTAACGTTTTAAACCGATGTTTACTATTTGTGTGTGTGTTTCCTATAGCACAGTGGGCTATCTCCTGACTCCACCGAGGGGAATCGAACCCCTGATTTTAACGTTGTAAATCCAAAGACTTACCGCTGTACTAGCGGTGAACGTCATTGTTTGCACACAATATAACAATGTATTTAAATTACAATGTTGTCTATATTATTGGATTCATCCGAAAAAGTATAGCGTAAAACAAAAATATATTTGAAAAAACTAATTCGAGTAGGAAGCACATAAACATACAAGGAAAGTATACTTCTTTAAAAGGCCCGGCACGTCCAGGTGGTTAAGGCGCTCGACTCGTAATCCGAGGGACGGGGATTCGAATCCCCGTCACACCAAACATGCTCGCCCTTTCAGCCGGGGGAGCATTATAATGTGACTACAATCCCACTATTCGTTGGTAGAAGAGTAGCCTAAGAGTTAGCGGAGAGTGATGATGACTAGCTTGCCTTCCCTCAAATCTTTAACTGCTAAATTAGGGACGTCTAGCGCAAATAAGCCTCGTGTATGTTTGGGCGAAATTAAAAAGAAACCAAAACCTGTTTTCAACAGCATTAACACTTAGATTAAATATTGATTTTATTTAACACATCGTAGTGTGAAATGTCTATTTTGTGGATGAGCCTATAAAACTTGAGTTTGTGTTTTCTTATAGCAAAGCCACATTAAGCTATCTGCGGAGCCCACCGAGGGGAATCGAATCGCTGATATTAGCGTTGCAAATCCGTAGACTTACCGCTACACTAGCGGGGGGCAATATAAAACTTGAAGGCAATGTCAAGACATATCGACAACTGCAACGCTGTCTTTTTTTTTTGAAGGACTGTTTTATCACCTCTTGTAAACCTGAAAAACAAAATTAAAGTTGAACGTATGAGTACGACTGTGTGTTTTGGGGAGGGGGATATTTACCCCCACCCGTTCGAACGCTCAGTTATCATCTTGATTGCTCATAATGCAGATAGCCCCGTACGGAACTTTAACCATAAAAAATCCCCCTATAATTATATTTTTCTTGAAATGTTGTTTGAAACATTAGTTTTTGTTCGTTGTACGCTCTGCTATTAAACTATCTGGTTTTGGTATAATTAGTTTATCCACAAGCGACACTAGTTCATTGATAATATATTAGGGGGATCCCTCCCCCATTCCATTAAAAAGAAACAACTAAATACATCATTTTCACAAAGCAAAAGATAAATCAACATGATGGACGCTAAATACATTTGTTACAGAGTTGTTTGTACTCACGTACCGCACGTGCACACTACACGTATGCCTCACAGAAAGGTATCTCAGTTCTGAAATTCCGAATGTCTGATCGTTTCTGTGTGACGTGTTTTCCTTTGTTTTTTTTTCAAATGAGTACAGAACTAAAACATGAAATTAATTTTTAGAAAAAGCCTTGATTGGGTGCTCGATAAACTACTCGGAGTTCTTAGCAATTACTTAGCCTGCTTATGCTTAGCGCTGACTGGTCTTATCAAACAAATAGAGCAAGTTTTACTGTTTCGACTAAAATATTGTTAAATGAAAAACTATGATATTTAAAACAACTATGGATGAGACTGCTTTGTTTACTAACCGCTGAAGTAAGTCCACAGTTTTTACACTTCACTGTCAATCAGTAAATTCTTATAAAAGAGGAACCGAGAAAAGATTTTATGATGTAAAACGAATAATGAGTGGATCGGTCACGTGTACAACTTAGACAAAAATATCTGAAATTAAGTAGAAACTTCTGATGATTTATCATCTTACCTTAACGTAATAATTTATCATCTTGCCTTTAAACTTAATGATTTATCATCTTACCTTTAAACTTAATAATTTATTATCTTACCTTTAAAGTTAATGATTTATCATCTTGCCTTTAAACTTAATTATTTATCATCTTACTATTAAACTTAATGAATTATTATCTTACCCTTAAACTTAATGATTTATCATCTTACCTTTAAACTTAATGATTTATCATCTTACCCTTAATTTTCACTTTTCTTCAGAAAAAGGTGTGTTCTGTTCTTACCTGTGTAAATGTTACATGTCCTATTGTTAGTTGTGTAGATGTTACAATCTTGTTGTTTTCTGTGTAAATGTTACTGTGTTCTGTTGTTACCTGTGTAAACGTTGCAGTATCCTATTATTGTGTAGATGTTACAATCTTGTTGTTTTCTGTGTAAATGTTACTGTGTTCTGTTGTTACCTGTGTAAACGTTGCAGTATCCTATTATTGTGTAGATGTTACAATCTTGTTGTTTTCTGTGTAAATGTTACTGTGTTCTGTTGTTACCTGTGTAAACGTTGCAGTATCCTATTATTGTGTAGATGTTACAATCTTGTTGTTTTCTGTGTAAATGTTACTGTGTTCTGTTGTTACCTGTGTCAACGTTGCAGTATCCTATTATTGTTTAGATGTTACAATCTTATTGTTTTATGTGTAAATGTTACTGTGTTCTGTTGTTACCTGTGTAAACGTTGCAGTATCCTATTATTGTGTAGATGTTACAATCTTATTGTTTCCTATGTAAAAGTTACTGTCTCCTGTTATTTGCTATATAAACATTACAGTAACCTTTTGTTAGCTGTGTAAATGTTACTTTGTCCTGCTTGTGTTGATATTACACTGTAACTCAAGTTCTAAACGTGATAAAATATTATGTAGACATGTGTGTTTTATGAAAATAATTTAAAAATTTCTCACTGGGTCTTAAAGCGTTAAACATTAAAGAAATATATATTCAAATTTTCTAGATTATCAGACTTGTACACGTAGCTAATTATTATCTCATTTAGAAGAACGTAGATTTTTGTTAAGCCGTTTGATCCATACTGGTACCAGTACCAGTAACGGCAGACAAACTTCTCTGCCGTTAGTCGAGAAGACTACGTTTATAGACGTCTTCTTACGTTGTCTACCGACTAGTGAAACGTAATGTTAAACTTGAATTGGATCGACACGTTTAGTTTATTGATGAGCAGAAGTCTCGTGCACAGCTTCTCAGATATTCGCTTAAGTGTAGAAAACGTTAACAACAAAAACTACTTTTGGCGCGAAGACAATTATAAAGTGTAATTGTCCTACAGGCTATTCTAACTACATGGAACGACCACTATGTACAGAAAAACCAGTAAGAAATTTGAAATGCGTTTATATTTTGTTTTTCAAAATAAATACCCGTCTTATTAACGAGTTATTGGTGTATTCCTGATAAAAGAGCTTGTATTAATAATACATGCAGTACCAGTCAGTTTCCTTTCGCGCTCTCTGTTTAAACAATGTCTTATTACAATACCCCAGGGATTTACGGGTTTTGACCCTCCCACACTTAGAGTCACGGCGGTAAATGTGCGGACTTTTAACTTTATAAATGGGGTCTCGATACCTTTGGTGGGCGCAACAAAAACAGTCCGTTGTGTATCTTTGTATTTGACTATAAACAAACAAGCAATCTATGTTATTCTTGTTGTGTTCTTGACTTCCTTGGTTATCGTAGAATTTAAATTTTCATCTTTGTTGTTGTTTTGGGTCTACAGGTTGTTGACTGGTTAACACTGGTTTTCTTTGAACTATTTTATGTTCTAAGGCGGTGTTTCTCAAATCGAGGTCCACAAGTCATGTCCGAAATTTCATAAATATAGTTTCAAAAATATGATTTATAATACGAGAAAAAAATATCATAAAATCAGATTTATATGAACCAAAACATTTGAATTTGGAATACAAATTTTCATACACGGGAATACTTTTTGTTGCTGTTGTTGTTCAAAACAAACAAAAACATTGACAGATCTGGAAAAATTCGAGAAAATGTTTTAAATTATAAGAGATCATCGAGTTGCTAAAGTTTTAGAATCACTGCTCTAGTATCTTGTCCAACAGTTGGAAAGAGATTTTAAAACAGGTAGAACCCTCCTTTCGTGATCCAATTTGGCATTTCTATCAAAAGAGCAGGAAGTCTAACATTCTGTCCGAATTTAACCCTTGGTGTTAAAAAACAGAGATAATTGTTCTTGACTTTAAATTCAAATGATAAATAATTTTTGCCTGTACTCTTATAATTAGTTATCCACTCATATCTTTCTTTGTTGACAACGTGTTTTACTGTGATAGTCCGTTAGGCTTATCCAAACAAACAAGCAAACAAACAAAACAAAAAAACAGTAATTTTGTAATTCCAATATACCTAGAACAGTAAAATTTTGTAACTACAATAAACCTAGAACAGTAAAATTTTGTAACTACAATAAACCTAGAACAGTAAAATTTTGTAATTCAAGTAAGCCTACATCAACTGTTATAAGTTCGTTCAGTTGCATAAACCAGCCATCAGCTAGGGTTTTTAGGCCTACTGTTGTTTTATACCACTCGCTAACTGTGCGAATAAGCAACTAAACTACCTAGCGTATTAAAATTAATTTATCTTTCTACTTTTGCAACGTTAACTTGGTTTGAGCTTATCACGTGAATTGAAGACATGTGTAGACAGTTTAATCCTAATGTTACATAGGTCTTACTTCTACACTTTTTACACTGTCGTTAAGTTCAAAGCAACACAATGGACCATTTATACTCTGCCCACTACGGGGATCGAAAGCCGGTTTCTAGCGTTGTAAGCTAGGCGTAGGCTCACGCATGTGAAAAAGAGGACGTTTTTTTTATTTTTTATTTAAATAGAAACATTACATAATATACGGCGATGACCGCCAGGATTCAATAATCTCTAGAGATGTTTTTGTATGAAACAAAATAGTTATACATTCTATAATCCATCCTGACTCTCTTCCATAAATAATTGTTTTATTTGTTTTTAAGATTGTTTGTACACTTGAGATTGTTAGGTTAACTTTACAGCACGTTTCTTTTGTTTGTTTTTAAGACTGTTTGTATACTTGATATTGTTAGGTTAACTTTACAGCACGTTTGTTTTATTTGTTTTTAAGACTGTTTGTATACTTGATATTGTTAGGTTAATTTTACAGCACGTTTGTTTTGTTTGTTTTTAAGACTGTTTGTATACTTGATATTGTTAGGTTAACTTCACAGCACGTTTGTTTTGTTTGTTTTTAAGACTGTTTGTATACTTGATATTGTTAGGTTAACTTTACAGCACGATTGTTTTGTTTGTTTTTAAGACTGTTTGTATACTTGATATTGTTAGGTTAACTTTACAGCACGTTTGTTATGTTTGTTTTTAAGACTGTTTGTATACTTGATATTGTTAGGTCAACTTTACAGCACGTTTGCTTTGTTTGTTTTTAAGACTGTTTGTACACTTGATATTGTTAGGTTAACTTTACAGCACGTTTGTTATGTTTGTTTTTAAGACTGTTTGTATATTATATTGTTAGGTTAACTTTACAGCACGTTTGTTTTGTTTGTTTTTAAGACTGTTTGTATACTTGATATTGTTAGGTCAACTTTACAGCACGTTTGCTTTGTTTGTTTTTAAGACTGTTTGTACACTTGATATTGTTAGGTTAACTTTACAGCACGTTTGTTATGTTTGTTTTAAGACTGTTTGTATATTATATTGTTAGGTTAACTTTACAGCACGTTTGTTTTGTTTGTTTTTAAGACTGTTTGTATACTTGATATTGTTAGGTCAACTTTACAGCACGTTTGCTTTGTTTGTTTTTAAGACTGTTTGTACACTTGATATTGTTAGGTTAACTTTACAGCACGTTTGTTATGTTTGTTTTTAAGACTGTTTGTATATTATATTGTTAGGTTAACTTTACAGCACGTTTGTTTTGTTTGTTTTTAAGACTGTTTGTATACTTGATATTGTTAGGTTAACTTTACAGCACGTTTGTTATGTTTGTTTTTAAGACTGTTTGTATACTTGATATTGTTATGTTAATTTTACAGCACGTTTGTTTAGTTTGTTTTTAAGACTGTTTGTATATTATATTGTTAGGTTAACTTTACAGCACGTTTGTTTTGTTTGTTTTTAAGACTGTTTGTATACTTGATATTGTTAGGTCAACTTTACAGCACGTTTGCTTTGTTTGTTTTTAAGACTGTTTGTATACTTGAGATTGTTAGGTTAACTTTACAGCACGTTTGTTTTGTTTGTTTTTAAGACTGTTTGTATACTTGATATTGTTAGGTTAACTTTACAGCACGTTTGTTTTATTTGTTTTTAAGACTGTTTGTATACTTGATATTGTTAGGTTAACTTTACAGCACGTTTCGTTTGTTATTTATTCTTTATCTTTGCTACCTCAGCAGTATTCTGTACGGTCCGGCATGGCCAATGTGGTTAAGGCGCTCGACTCGTAGTCCGATGGTTGTGGATTCGAATCCCTGTCACATCGAACAAGCTCGACCTTTCAGCCTTGGGGCGTTATTATGTTACGGTCAATCTCACTCTTCGTTAGTAAACGAGCAGCCCAATAGTTGGCGATGAGTGGTGATGACTAGCTGCCTTCCCTCTAGCCTGACACTGCTAAATTAAGGATGGCTAGCGCAGATAGCCCTCGTGTAGTTTTGCGCGAAATTCAAAAACATAACAAACATTATGCTGTAAATAGGTCAGTGATGATGACCAGTTTTGAAAAGTATCACACAATATGAATGGTATTCAGATCAAACCACAGTGGATTTGTAAAATGTGGCGTAATTTGCCTCCTAACTGGAGGTAAAATTTTCGGAGTTGATAAGCTGAGTTCGTTACGTGTGATATACAAAATATTCTCCACTCAGATTTTATTGTCCAATCAGCTTTTCACCATCACACAAACCAATACATCTGTACAATACATACAAGTAGACATATTTTACCACCAAAAAAATACAAAACAACATGTTAACAGTCCAACATTTCACCTTACGGCTATTCTTATGGTATTAATGAAGATATAGAGATAATTCAAAAATTAAATATTACCTTTATAAATATACAAATTTGCCGTCGTCATTTGTACTCTCATTAATAAAATTTATGCCGGAATCTCCTGGTATATATACACCCTCAGTAAAGAGAATGAGGTAGGGGTGTCTGTTATTTATACGCTCCAAATAAAGAACAAAATGAGCGATAAGTTTGTTTGTTTTTGTTTAAAGATAACTTCAGAATCACACAATGGGCCATTTGTGCTCTGCTCGCCACGGGTATCGAAACCATGTTTCTAACGTTACAAGCCATTAGTGCCACTGGTACATAAAAACTGATAGGATGGATGGAAGGCAGCCAACCTACACCACCTACTGCCAATTCTTGGGATACTCTTTTGCTAAAAGTGGAATTAACAATCACATTATAACGCACACACGGTTGAAAGGGCGAGCATGTTCGGTAATAGGAATTGAATCTGTAGTCTGCATATTGTGAGTTGAGTACCTTAACCATAGGGCCATGTCAGGTCCCGAGATATGAGTCGGCTGTTAGTTTCACAACATCAGTAAAAAATATGAGGTTGTGGTTTTACGTAAAGTATATAACTTTGAATAGCCTGAAACTGAGTTAACTTATAATTTAATTTAGAAGTTAATTAAATGCTTATATGTTTCCAATTGATGACGCTTGCCAACAACACACAGTTTTCTTTTTTAATACAAACATATTTTAATATACAAACAACAACTCAGTTTCCAATAGCGGTTTTTACAAATACCGATCTATATACAAAAGATTTACAAATTTAAAAACAATGTTGAGTCTTCTATCCTGTCTGTAACTTCCTGCACATGACGATGAGGGTTCACAATGAGCGAATTAACTGTGATTTGATATTGGTGCAATTTACTTAACAGGGAGTTAGCTAGCTCTGTGTTGTTCGATCTTCGCCGGCCATTGCCGAGTTATCCATCGCTGAAGTTATATAATGTTTTCATAAAAAAATGTCCGACGTAAATACGCTGAAATTAAACCCTTTGCTCAAATTATACAAACTTTCTCAGTCAAATATTTGAAGTTCCCGATTAGTAAATGTTATATCACACACAGTTATAGCCTCCGAGGTTTATAGCACCCCGAACTATCAAACCAATAATATATATTGTCTCTTGGTGTGTCGCGTTGGTTATATTTATTGTCGTGAGGAGAGTCTCTAGAAATTTCAACTTGGGCAACAATATAAACAGTACAATACCGTTCACGCGTGTATTGTTGATTCTTACACTCAAAACATTTTTACAGTTTTATTGGAAAGATGGAGAATTCACAATACAGATTTAACAATGTAAGTTAGGTACATTTTTAAATATAAATTTGGCTTAAACAAATTGGCGGTGGGTGGTGACGACTAGCTGCCTTCCCAGGTGGTTAGGGCGTTTGAATCGTAATTTGAGGATCGCGAGTTCTAATCCCCATCACACCAAACACGGTTGCCCTTTCAGCCGTGGGGGCGTTATAATGTGACGGTCAATTCCGCTATTCGTTGGTAAAAATAGTAGCCCAAGAGTTGGCGGTGATGACTAGCTGCCTTCCCTCTAGTTTTACACTGCTAAATTAGGGACGGCTAGCGCAGATAGGCCTTGTGTAGCTCGCTTTGCATGAAATAAAAAAAAACCTATAGTCTTACTTACACTGCTAAATTAGGGACAGCTAGTGGGCAAACCCTCGTGTAATTTATATGCAAAAACGGCTCGTTTGGGTTGAGAAAATATTTTACATAGAAGAGCGAACAACGTTTCGACCTTCTTCGGTCATCGTCAGGTTCACAAAGAAAGAGGTAACTGACCGGAAGCTGACCACATGTTTGAAAGGGGTTGTGTAACTGTGTGTCGAAATGTAGAGGGCGGTATTAGATTTTTGAATATATAATTTTATTTATTTTATTATATTAATATAGGTATAAAGGCGTTCCTTTATATTGGTTTATTTTGGGTTTAAGATGACCGAAGAAGGTCGAAACGTTGTTCGCTCTTCTATGTAAAATATTTTCTCAACCCAAACGAGCCGTTTTTGCATATAAATTTCTCAACAAGTGGGTTTCTCGACATCACTGAAACCCTCGTGTAGCTTTGCGCGAAATTTAAACCAAATCTGTCACAGGGGTAGCCAGTTATTTTCGCGCCCCCATCAACTATAATGGAGTTAATATCGATATTTATATGTTTACATTTTTATCTATTAAAATAAAATATTCGTCGCCAGTGCATGTTACAGTTTAACTTCTGAACTTTACGGTCCGGTTAAAGATAGTTGTTACTTCTTATATAAAATATATCATGGGTTGTAACAATATATCTGTTATCTTGTACAATTAGCTAAATCACATGGTTTTCCTGTATAATCATAAGTTTTCCTTCAATAAATTATCCAGTTCTAGAATAAGTCTATATTGTGATGTCAGTGCTCACAACAGCGAAAAACACGCTCAAAAGTTACGCAATATCCGATGAAAATGTTATTTCAGAACTGGATTTCACAATTTAAAGTTTCTACTCGAAATAGTTTTACAGTACAGTTACGGCACTAGTTACGAGTAGCTACGCTATATATCCTGTTATTTTAAAACATATAAATTGGAACATAAGAACTAAACTGCTTATTTTGATAAGTTTCGAGCAGCTGTTCTTATTCAGGATTAACAGGGCCAACAAAATTTAATATATAAGTTAATTCTAAAGTTGTCCAAGTCAACGAAATCAAGAAAAGTGACCAGCTATTAAACACTCAGATTGTCCAAGACAAGAATGACCAATGTTTTATAACAATACGCTTTTTCAACAGAATTACTGGCCAACAGGATCTTGTATTAAATAATAAAGTTGTCCAACACAAGAATGATCAATGTTTTATAACAATACGCTTTTTCAACAGAATTACTGGCCAACAGGATCTTGTATTAAATAATAAAGTTGTCCAAGACAAGAATGATCAATGTTTTATAACATTACGCTTTTTCAACAGAATTACTGGCCAACAGGATCTTGTATTAAATAATAAAGTTGTCCAAGACAAGAATGATCAATGTTTTATAACAATACGCTATCTCAACAGAATTACTGGCCAACAGGATCTTGTATTAAATAATAAAGTTGTATAACACAAGAATGATCAATGTTTTATAACAATATGCTTTCTCAACAGAATTACTGGCCAACAGGATCTTGTATTAAATAATAAAGTTGTCCAAGTTAAGAATAACCAATGTTTTATAACAATATGCTTTCTCAACAGAATTACTGGCCAACTGGATCTTGTATTAAATAATAAAGTTGTCCAAGACAAGAATGATCAATGTTTTATAACAATACGCTTTTTCAACAGAATTACTGGCCAACAAAATCTTGTATTAAATAATAAAGTTGTCTAACACAAGAATGATCAATGTTTTATAACAATACGCTTTTTCAACAGAATTACTGGCCAACAGGATCTTGTATTAAACAATAAAGTTGTCTAACACAAGAATGATCAATGTTTTATAACAATATGCTTTTTCAACAGAATTACTGGCCAACAGGATCTTGTATTAAATAATAAAGTTGTCCAAGACAAGAATGACCAATGTTTTATAACAATACGCTTTTTCAACAGAATTACTGGCCAACAGGATCTTGTATTAAATAATAAAGTTGTCCAACACAAGAATGATCAATGTTTTATAACAATACGCTTTTTCAACAGAATTACTGGCCAACAGGATCTTGTATTAAATAATAAAGTTGTCTAACACAAGAATGATCAATGTTTTATAACATTACGCTTTTTCAACAGAATTACTGGCCAACAGGATCTTGTATTAAATAATAAAGTTGTCCAACACAAGAATGATCAATGTTTTATAACAATACGCTTTTTCAACAGAATTACTGGCCAACAGGATCTTGTATTAAATAATAAAGTTGTATAACACAAGAATGATCAATGTTTTATAACAATATGCTTTCTCAACAGAATTACTGGCCTGGAGGATCTTGTATTAAATAATAAAGTTGTCCAAGTTAAGAATAACCAATGTTTTATAACAATATGCTTTCTCAACAGAATTACTGGCCAACTGGATCGTGTATTAAATAATAAAGTTGTCCAAGACAAGAATGATCAATGTTTTATAACATTACGCTTTTTCAACAGAATTACTGGCCAACAGGATCTTGTATTAAATAATAAAGTTGTCCAAGACAAGAATGATCAATGTTTTATAACAATACGCTTTTTCAACAGAATTACTGGCCAACAGGATCTTGTATTAAATAATAAAGTTGTCTAACACAAGAATGATCAATGTTTTATAACAATACGCTTTTTCAACAGAATTACTGGCCAACAGGATCTTGTATTAAACAATAAAGTTGTCTAACACAAGAATGATCAATGTTTTATAACAATATGCTTTTTCAACAGAATTACTGGCCAACAGGATCTTGTATTAAATAATAAAGTTGTCCAAGTTAAGAATAACCAATGTTTTATAACAATACGCTTTCTCAACAGAATTACTGGCCAACAGGATCTTGTATTAAATAATAAAGTTGTCCAAGACAAGAATGATCAATGTTTTATAACAATATGCTTTCTCAACAGAATTACTGGCCAACAGGATCTTGTATTAAATAATAAAGTTGTCCAAGACAAGAATAACCAATGTTTTATAACAATATGCTTTCTCAACAGAATTACTGGCCAACTGGATCTTGTATTAAATAATAAAGTTGTCCAAGACAAGAATGATCAATGTTTTATAACATTACGCTTTTTCAACAGAATTACTGGCCAACAGGATCTTGTATTAAATAATAAAGTTGTCCAAGACAAGAATGATCAATGTTTTATAACAATACGCTTTTTCAACAGAATTACTGGCCAACAGGATCTTGTATTAAATAATAAAGTTGTCTAACACAAGAATGATCAATGTTTTATAACAATACGCTTTTCAACAGAATTACTGGCCAACAGGATCTTGTATTAAATAATAAAGTTGTCCAAGTTAAGAATAACCAATGTTTTATAACAATACGCTTTCTCAACAGAATTACTGGCCAACAGGATCTTGTATTAAATAATAAAGTTGTCTAACACAAGAATGATCAATGTTTTATAACATTACGCTTTTTCAACACAATTACTGGCCAACAGGATCTTGTATTAAATAATAAAGTTGTCCAAGACAAGAATGATCAATGTTTTATAACATTACGCTTTTCAACAGAATTACTGGCCAACAGGATCTTGTATTAAATAATAAAGTTGTCCAAGACAAGAATGATCAATGTTTTATAACAATACGCTTTTTCAACAGAATTACTGGCCAACAGGATCTTGTATTAAATAATAAAGTTGTCCAACACAAGAATGATCAATGTTTTATAACAATACGCTTTTTCAACAGAATTACTGGCCAACAGGATCTTGTATTAAATAATAAAGTTGTCTAACACAAGAATGATCAATGTTTTATAACAATACGCTTTTTCAACAGAATTACTGGCCAACAGGATCTTGTATTAAATAATAAAGTTGTATAACACAAGAATGATCAATGTTTTATAACAATATGCTTTCTCAACAGAATTACTGGCCAACAGGATCTTGTATTAAATAATAAAGTTGTCCAAGTTAAGAATAACCAATGTTTTATAACAATATGCTTTCTCAACAGAATTACTGGCCAACTGGATCTTGTATTAAATAATAAAGTTGTCCAAGACAAGAATGATCAATGTTTTATAACATTACGCTTTTCAACAGAATTACTGGCCAACAGGATCTTGTATTAAATAATAAAGTTGTCCAAGACAAGAATGATCAATGTTTTATAACAATACGCTTTCTCAACAGAATTACTGGCCAACAGGATCTTGTATTAAATAATAAAGTTGTCTAACACAAGAATGATCAATGTTTTATAACAATACGCTTTTCAACAGAATTACTGGCCAACAGGATCTTGTATTAAATAATAAAGTTGTCCAAGTTAAGAATAACCAATGTTTTATAACAATACGCTTTCTCAACAGAATTACTGGCCAACAGGATCTTGTATTAAATAATAAAGTTGTCTAACACAAGAATGATCAATGTTTTATAACATTACGCTTTTCAACACAATTACTGGCCAACAGGATCTTGTATTAAATAATAAAGTTGTCCAAGACAAGAATGATCAATGTTTTATAACATTACGCTTTTTCAACAGAATTACTGGCCAACAGGATCTTGTATTAAATAATAAAGTTGTCCAAGACAAGAATGATCAATGTTTTATAACAATACGCTTTTTCAACAGAATTACTGGCCAACAGGATCTTGTATTAAATAATAAAGTTGTCCAACACAAGAATGATCAATGTTTTATAACAATACGCTTTTTCAACAGAATTACTGGCCAACAGGATCTTGTATTAAATAATAAAGTTGTCTAACACAAGAATGATCAATGTTTTATAACAATACGCTTTTTCAACAGAATTACTGGCCAACAGGATCTTGTATTAAATAATAAAGTTGTATAACACAAGAATGATCAATGTTTTATAACAATATGCTTTCTCAACAGAATTACTGGCCAACAGGATCTTGTATTAAATAATAAAGTTGTCCAAGTTAAGAATAACCAATGTTTTATAACAATATGCTTTCTCAACAGAATTACTGGCCAACTGGATCTTGTATTAAATAATAAAGTTGTCCAAGACAAGAATGATCAATGTTTTATAACATTACGCTTTTCAACAGAATTACTGGCCAACAGGATCTTGTATTAAATAATAAAGTTGTCCAAGACAAGAATGATCAATGTTTTATAACAATACGCTTTCTCAACAGAATTACTGGCCAACAGGATCTTGTATTAAATAATAAAGTTGTCTAACACAAGAATGATCAATGTTTTATAACAATACGCTTTTCAACAGAATTACTGGCCAACAGGATCTTGTATTAAATAATAAAGTTGTCCAAGTTAAGAATAACCAATGTTTTATAACAATACGCTTTCTCAACAGAATTACTGGCCAACAGGATCTTGTATTAAATAATAAAGTTGTCTAACACAAGAATGATCAATGTTTTATAACATTACGCTTTTTTCAACACAATTACTGGCCAACAGGATCTTGTATTAAATAATAAAGTTGTCCAAGACAAGAATGATCAATGTTTTATAACATTACGCTTTTCAACAGAATTACTGGCCAACAGGATCTTGTATTAAATAATAAAGTTGTCCAAGACAAGAATGATCAATGTTTTATAACAATACGCTTTTTCAACAGAATTACTGGCCAACAGGATCTTGTATTAAATAATAAAGTTGTCCAACACAAGAATGATCAATGTTTTATAACAATACGCTTTTTTCAACAGAATTACTGGCCAACAGGATCTTGTATTAAATAATAAAGTTGTCTAACACAAGAATGATCAATGTTTTATAACAATACGCTTTTTCAACAGAATAACTGGCCAACAGGATCTTGTATTAAATAATAAAGTTGTATAACACAAGAATGATCAATGTTTTATAACAATATGCTTTCTCAACAGAATTACTGGCCAACAGGATCTTGTATTAAATAATAAAGTTGTCCAAGTTAAGAATAACCAATGTTTTATAACAATATGCTTTCTCAACAGAATTACTGGCCAACTGGATCTTGTATTAAATAATAAAGTTGTCCAAGACAAGAATGATCAATGTTTTATAACATTACGCTTTTTCAACAGAATTACTGGCCAACAGGATCTTGTATTAAATAATAAAGTTGTCCAAGACAAGAATGATCAATGTTTTATAACAATACGCTTTCTCAACAGAATTACTGGCCAACAGGATCTTGTATTAAATAATAAAGTTGTCTAACACAAGAATGATCAATGTTTTATAACAATACGCTTTTCAACAGAATTACTGGCCAACAGGATCTTGTATTAAATAATAAAGTTGTCCAAGTTAAGAATAACCAATGTTTTATAACAATACGCTTTCTCAACAGAATTACTGGCCAACAGGATCTTGTATTAAATAATAAAGTTGTCTAACACAAGAATGATCAATGTTTTATAACAATACGCTTTTTCAACACAATTACTGGCCAACAGGATCTTGTATTAAATAATAAAGTTGTCCAAGACAAGAATGATCAATGTTTTATAACATTACGCTTTTTCAACAGAATTACTGGCCAACAGAATCTTGTATTAAATAATAAAGTTGTCCAAGACAAGAATGATCAATGTTTTATAACAATACGCTTTTTCAACAGAATTACTGGCCAACAGGATCTTGTATTAAATAATAAAGTTGTCCAACACAAGAATGATCAATGTTTTATAACAATACGCTTTTCAACAGAATTACTGGCCAACAGGATCTTGTATTAAATAATAAAGTTGTCTAACACAAGAATGATCAATGTTTTATAACAATACGCTTTTTCAACAGAATTACTGGCCAACAGGATCTTGTATTAAATAATAAAGTTGTATAACACAAGAATGATCAATGTTTTATAACAATATGCTTTCTCAACAGAATTACTGGCCAACAGGATCTTGTATTAAATAATAAAGTTGTCCAAGTTAAGAATAACCAATGTTTTATAACAATATGCTTTCTCAACAGAATTACTGGCCAACTGGATCTTGTATTAAATAATAAAGTTGTCCAAGACAAGAATGATCAATGTTTTATAACATTACGCTTTTCAACAGAATTACTGGCCAACAGGATCTTGTATTAAATAATAAAGTTGTCCAAGACAAGAATGATCAATGTTTTATAACAATACGCTTTCTCAACAGAATTACTGGCCAACAGGATCTTGTATTAAATAATAAAGTTGTCTAACACAAGAATGATCAATGTTTTATAACAATACGCTTTTCAACAGAATTACTGGCCAACAGGATCTTGTATTAAATAATAAAGTTGTCCAAGTTAAGAATAACCAATGTTTTATAACAATACGCTTTCTCAACAGAATTACTGGCCAACAGGATCTTGTATTAAATAATAAAGTTGTCTAACACAAGAATGATCAATGTTTTATAACATTACGCTTTTTCAACACAATTACTGGCCAACAGGATCTTGTATTAAATAATAAAGTTGTCCAAGACAAGAATGATCAATGTTTTATAACATTACGCTTTTTCAACAGAATTACTGGCCAACAGGATCTTGTATTAAATAATAAAGTTGTCTAACACAAGAATGATCAATGTTTTATAACAATACGCTTTTCAACAGAATTACTGGCCAACAGGATCTTGTATTAAATAATAAAGTTGTCCAAGTTAAGAATAACCAATGTTTTATAACAATACGCTTTCTCAACAGAATTACTGGCCAACAGGATCTTGTATTAAATAATAAAGTTGTCTAACACAAGAATGATCAATGTTTTATAACATTACGCTTTTCAACACAATTACTGGCCAACAGGATCTTGTATTAAATAATAAAGTTGTCCAAGACAAGAATGATCAATGTTTTATAACATTACGCTTTTTCAACAGAATTACTGGCCAACAGGATCTTGTATTAAATAATAAAGTTGTCCAAGACAAGAATGATCAATGTTTTATAACAATACGCTTTTTCAACAGAATTACTGGCCAACAGGATCTTGTATTAAATAATAAAGTTGTCCAACACAAGAATGATCAATGTTTTATAACAATACGCTTTCTCAACAGAATTACTGGCCAACAGGATCTTGTATTAAATAATAAAGTTGTCCAAGACAAGAATAACCAATGTTTTATAACAATATGCTTTCTCAACAGAATTACTGGCCAACTGGATCTTGTATTAAATAATAAAGTTGTCCAAGACAAGAATGATCAATGTTTTATAACATTACGCTTTTTCAACAGAATTACTGGCCAACAGGATCTTGTATTAAATAATAAAGTTGTCCAAGACAAGAATGATCAATGTTTTATAACAATACGCTTTTTCAACAGAATTACTGGCCAACAGGATCTTGTATTAAATAATAAAGTTGTCTAACACAAGAATGATCAATGTTTTATAACAATACGCTTTTCAACAGAATTACTGGCCAACAGGATCTGGTATTAAATAATAAAGTTGTCCAAGTTAAGAATAACCAATGTTTTATAACAATACGCTTTCTCAACAGAATTACTGGCCAACAGGATCTTGTATTAAATAATAAAGTTGTCTAACACAAGAATGATCAATGTTTTATAACAATACGCTTTTTTCAACACAATTACTGGCCAACAGGATCTTGTATTAAATAATAAAGTTGTCCAAGACAAGAATGATCAATGTTTTATAACATTACGCTTTTTTCAACAGAATTACTGGCCAACAGGATCTTGTATTAAATAATAAAGTTGTCCAAGACAAGAATGATCAATGTTTTATAACAATACGCTTTTTCAACAGAATTACTGGCCAACAGGATCTTGTATTAAATAATAAAGTTGTCCAACACAAGAATGATCAATGTTTTATAACAATACGCTTTTTCAACAGAATTACTGGCCAACAGGATCTTGTATTAAATAATAAAGTTGTCTAACACAAGAATGATCAATGTTTTATAACAATACGCTTTTTCAACAGAATTATTGGCCAACAGGATCTTGTATTAAATAATAAAGTTGTATAACACAAGAATGATCAATGTTTTATAACAATATGCTTTCTCAACAGAATTACTGGCCAACAGGATCTTGTATTAAATAATAAAGTTGTCCAAGTTAAGAATAACCAATGTTTTATAACAATATGCTTTCTCAACAGAATTACTGGCCAACTGGATCTTGTATTAAATAATAAAGTTGTCCAAGACAAGAATGATCAATATTTTATAACATTACGCTTTTTCAACAGAATTACTGGCCAACAGGATCTTGTATTAAATAATAAAGTTGTCCAAGACAAGAATGATCAATGTTTTATAACAATACGCTTTCTCAACAGAATTACTGGCCAACAGGATCTTGTATTAAATAATAAAGTTGTCTAACACAAGAATGATCAATGTTTTATAACAATACGCTTTTCAACAGAATTACTGGCCAACAGGATCTTGTATTAAATAATAAAGTTGTCCAAGTTAAGAATAACCAATGTTTTATAACAATACGCTTTCTCAACAGAATTACTGGCCAACAGGATCTTGTATTAAATAATAAAGTTGTCTAACACAAGAATGATCAATGTTTTATAACAATACGCTTTTTCAACACAATTACTGGCCAACAGGATCTTGTATTAAATAATAAAGTTGTCCAAGACAAGAATGATCAATGTTTTATAACATTACGCTTTTTCAACAGAATTACTGGCCAACAGGATCTTGTATTAAATAATAAAGTTGTCCAAGACAAGAATGATCAATGTTTTATAACAATACGCTTTTTCAACAGAATTACTGGCCAACAGGATCTTGTATTAAATAATAAAGTTGTCCAACACAAGAATGATCAATGTTTTATAACAATACGCTTTTTCAACAGAATTACTGGCCAACAGGATCTTGTATTAAATAATAAAGTTGTCTAACACAAGAATGATCAATGTTTTATAACAATACGCTTTTTCAACAGAATTACTGGCCAACAGGATCTTGTATTAAATAATAAAGTTGTATAACACAAGAATGATCAATGTTTTATAACAATATGCTTTCTCAACAGAATTACTGGCCAACAGGATCTTGTATTAAATAATAAAGTTGTCCAAGTTAAGAATAACCAATGTTTTATAACAATATGCTTTCTCAACAGAATTACTGGCCAACTGGATCTTGTATTAAATAATAAAGTTGTCCAAGACAAGAATGATCAATGTTTTATAACATTACGCTTTTTCAACAGAATTACTGGCCAACAGGATCTTGTATTAAATAATAAAGTTGTCCAAGACAAGAATGATCAATGTTTTATAACAATACGCTTTCTCAACAGAATTACTGGCCAACAGGATCTTGTATTAAATAATAAAGTTGTCTAACACAAGAATGATCAATGTTTTATAACAATACGCTTTTCAACAGAATTACTGGCCAACAGGATCTTGTATTAAATAATAAAGTTGTCCAAGTTAAGAATAACCAATGTTTTATAACAATACGCTTTCTCAACAGAATTACTGGCCAACAGGATCTTGTATTAAATAATAAAGTTGTCTAACACAAGAATGATCAATGTTTTATAACAATACGCTTTTTCAACACAATTACTGGCCAACAGGATCTTGTATTAAATAATAAAGTTGTCCAAGACAAGAATGATCAATGTTTTATAACATTACGCTTTTCAACAGAATTACTGGCCAACAGGATCTTGTATTAAATAATAAAGTTGTCCAAGACAAGAATGATCAATGTTTTATAACAATACGCTTTTTCAACAGAATTACTGGCCAACAGGATCTTGTATTAAATAATAAAGTTGTCCAACACAAGAATGATCAATGTTTTATAACAATACGCTTTTTCAACAGAATTACTGGCCAACAGGATCTTGTATTAAATAATAAAGTTGTCTAACACAAGAATGATCAATGTTTTATAACAATACGCTTTTTCAACAGAATTACTGGCCAACAGGATCTTGTATTAAATAATAAAGTTGTATAACACAAGAATGATCAATGTTTTATAACAATATGCTTTCTCAACAGAATTACTGGCCAACAGGATCTTGTATTAAATAATAAAGTTGTCCAAGTTAAGAATAACCAATGTTTTATAACAATATGCTTTCTCAACAGAATTACTGGCCAACTGGATCTTATATTAAATAATAAAGTTGTCCAAGACAAGAATGATCAATGTTTTATAACATTACGCTTTTTCAACAGAATTACTGGCCAACAGGATCTTGTATTAAATAATAAAGTTGTCCAAGACAAGAATGATCAATGTTTTATAACAATACGCTTTCTCAACAGAATTACTGGCCAACAGGATCTTGTATTAAATAATAAAGTTGTCTAACACAAGAATGATCAATGTTTTATAACAATACGCTTTTTCAACAGAATTACTGGCCAACAGGATCTTGTATTAAACAATAAAGTTGTCTAACACAAGAATGATCAATGTTTTATAACAATATGCTTTTTCAACAGAATTACTGGCCAACAGGATCTTGTATTAAATAATAAAGTTGTCCAAGTTAAGAATAACCAATGTTTTATAACAATACGCTTTTTCAACAGAATTACTGGCCAACAGGATCTTGTATTAAATAATAAAGTTGTCCAACACAAGAATGATCAATGTTTTATAACAATACGCTTTTTCAACAGAATTACTGGCCAACAGGATCTTGTATTAAATAATAAAGTTGTCTAACACAAGAATGATCAATGTTTTATAACAATACGCTTTTTCAACAGAATTATTGGCCAACAGGATCTTGTATTAAATAATAAAGTTGTATAACACAAGAATGATCAATGTTTTATAACAATATGCTTTCTCAACAGAATTACTGGCCAACAGGATCTTGTATTAAATAATAAAGTTGTCCAAGTTAAGAATAACCAATGTTTTATAACAATACGCTTTCTCAACAGAATTACTGGCCAACAGGATCTTGTATTAAATAATAAAGTTGTCTAACACAAGAATGATCAATGTTTTATAACAATACGCTTTTTCAACACAATTACTGGCCAACAGGATCTTGTATTAAATAATAAAGTTGTCCAAGACAAGAATGATCAATGTTTTATAACATTACGCTTTTTCAACAGAATTACTGGCCAACAGGATCTTGTATTAAATAATAAAGTTGTCCAAGACAAGAATGATCAATGTTTTATAACAATACGCTTTTTCAACAGAATTACTGGCCAACAGGATTTTGTATTAAATAATAAAGTTGTCCAACACAAGAATGATCAATGTTTTATAACAATACGCTTTTTCAACAGAATTACTGGCCAACAGGATCTTGTATTAAATAATAAAGTTGTCTAACACAAGAATGATCAATGTTTTATAACAATACGCTTTTTTCAACAGAATTACTGGCCAACAGGATCTTGTATTAAATAATAAAGTTGTATAACACAAGAATGATCAATGTTTTATAACAATATGCTTTCTCAACAGAATTACTGGCCAACAGGATCTTGTATTAAATAATAAAGTTGTCCAAGTTAAGAATAACCAATGTTTTATAACAATATGCTTTCTCAACAGAATTACTGGCCAACTGGATCTTGTATTAAATAATAAAGTTGTCCAAGACAAGAATGATCAATGTTTTATAACATTACGCTTTTTCAACAGAATTACTGGCCAACAGGATCTTGTATTAAATAATAAAGTTGTCCAAGACAAGAATGATCAATGTTTTATAACAATACGCTTTCTCAACAGAATTACTGGCCAACAGGATCTTGTATTAAATAATAAAGTTGTCTAACACAAGAATGATCAATGTTTTATAACAATACGCTTTTCAACAGAATTACTGGCCAACAGGATCTTGTATTAAATAATAAAGTTGTCCAAGTTAAGAATAACCAATGTTTTATAACAATACGCTTTCTCAACAGAATTACTGGCCAACAGGATCTTGTATTAAATAATAAAGTTGTCTAACACAAGAATGATCAATGTTTTATAACAATACGCTTTTTCAACACAATTACTGGCCAACAGGATCTTGTATTAAATAATAAAGTTGTCCAAGACAAGAATGATCAATGTTTTATAACATTACGCTTTTTCAACAGAATTACTGGCCAACAGGATCTTGTATTAAATAATAAAGTTGTCCAAGACAAGAATGATCAATGTTTTATAACAATACGCTTTTTCAACAGAATTACTGGCCAACAGGATCTTGTATTAAATAATAAAGTTGTCCAAGACAAGAATGATCAATGTTTTATAACATTACGCTTTTTCAACAGAATTACTGGCCAACAGGATCTTGTATTAAATAATAAAGTTGTCCAAGACAAGAATGATCAATGTTTTATAACAATACGCTTTCTCAACAGAATTACTGGCCAACAGGATCTTGTATTAAATAATAAAGTTGTCTAACACAAGAATGATCAATGTTTTATAACAATACGCTTTTTCAACAGAATTACTGGCCAACAGGATCTTGTATTAAACAATAAAGTTGTCTAACACAAGAATGATCAATGTTTTATAACAATATGCTTTTTCAACAGAATTACTGGCCAACAGGATCTTGTATTAAATAATAAAGTTGTCCAAGTTAAGAATAACCAATGTTTTATAACAATACGCTTTCTCAACAGAATTACTGGCCAACAGGATCTTGTATTAAATAATAAAGTTGTCCAAGACAAGAATGATCAATGTTTTATAACACTATGCTTTCTCAACAGAATTACTGGCCAACAGGATCTTGTATTAAATAATAAAGTTGTATAACACAAGAATGATCAATGTTTTATAACAATACGCTTTCTCAACAGAATTACTGGCCAACAGGATCTTGTATTAAATAATAAAGTTGTCCAACACAAGAATGATCAATGTTTTATAACAATACGCTTTCTCAACAGAATTACTGGCCAACAGGATCTTGTATTAAATAATAAAGTTGTATAACCCAAGAATGATCGATGTTTTATGACAATACGCTTTCTCAACAGAATTACTAAGTCATTTTTCAAAATTTGAAAACACATATTCCCCCGTTCTACCCAGTAGTTCAGCTGTTTGTCTGCGAACTCCTATCTCCATAAACTGGGTTTCTATAGCTGTGGTCGGCAAAGTACAGATAAGTCATTGTGTATCTTTGTACTTAATTCCAAACAACCAACCAAACAACTTAAAAATACACTGTAGTTGTTTAATTATTAAGTTAAGATAATTATGTATAGTATAAATTACGAGAGAAAACAACAAAATATAATTAATTAATGTAAAAATAATTAATCCATAAAAAAACAAAGAAACGTTTACAATTCTTGTTTCAAGGACTGGTGAATAAAACCACCGACTTATAATTTTGAAAACAAAAAGGACGAAAGAAAAGTGAAATTCATGAACTTCATATGATTATTGAACTTTAAAATATCATTTTATTTTATAGAAAAGTGAAATTCATGAACTTCATATGATTATTTAACTACTAGTTAAAATATCATTTTATTTTATAGAAAAGTGAAATTCATGAACTTCATATGATTATTTAACTACTAGTTAAAATATCATTTTATTTTATAGAAAAGTGAAATTCATGAACTTCATATGATTATTTAACTAATAGTTAAAATATCATTTTATTTTATAGAAAAGTGAAATTCATGAACTTCATATGATTATTTAACTACTAGTTAAAATATCATTTTATTTTATAGAAAAGTGAAATTCATGAACTTCATATGATTATTTAACTAATAGTTAAAATATCATTTTATTTTATAGAAAAGTGAAATTCGTGAACTTCATATGATTATTTAACTAATAGTTAAAATATCATTTTATTTTATAGAAAAGTGAAATTCATGAACTTCATATGATTATTTAACTAGTAGTTAAAATATCATTTTATTTTATAGAAAAGTGAAATTCATGAACTTCATATGATTATTTAACTACTAGTTAAAATATCATTTTATTTTATAGAAAAGTGAAATTCATGAACTTCATATGATTATTTAACTAGTAGTTAAAATATCATTTTATTTTATAGAAAAGTGAAATTCATGAACTTCATATGATTATTTAACTACTAGTTAAAATATCATTTTATTTTATAGAAAAGTGAAATTCATGAACTTCATATGATTATTTAACTACTAGTTAAAATATCATTTTATTTTTAGATTTTCCTTCTCTCTTCTATTTTATTTCACTACAAATAGTCTCAAAACCCAGGCAACCTCCGCTCATACTCCAGTTTTGGAAACTGGAAAGTCCAGATTTTCATTTCTGTTTCCATTCAAAATCTAAGAAATCGACCATACAAATTACGTTAGGATCGTCTGGGCCAGGTGGTTAAGGCACTCGAGTCGTAATCTGAGGTCACCGGTTCGAATACCAGTCCCACCAAAAATGCTCGCCCTTTCAGCCGTGGGGGCGTTATAATGGTTCAGTCAATCCCACTATTCGTTGGTAAAAGAGGAGCCCAAGAGTTAGCGGTGGGTTGCGATGACTAGCTGCCTTCCCTCTAGTCTTCCACTGCTAAATTAGGGACGTATAGCTTTGCGCGAATATTCAAAACAAACCAAACCAAAACTTTTCAGACGTGGTGGCGTTATAACGTGACGTTAAATCCCACTTTTCGTTGGTAAAATAGTATCCTAAGAGTTGGCGGTGGGTGGTGATGACTAGCTGCCTTCCCTATAGTCATACACTGCTAAATTAGGGACGGCTAGCGCAGATAGCCCTCGAGTAGTTTTGCGCGAAATTCAAAACAAACCAAACGAAACCAAGGTCTGTCTTGGAGGAAGAGGTCAAATGTACCTGACCCTCCTGGGTATTTAACATCAATACCCAAATACCGACACAGTGAAACTTGGGTCTGTCTGAGAGTTAGAGTGCTGTATGCATTGTAGAAAAGTTAAGTTAGTTTGAATCAGTTGTAATCTTTGATTTTTTAAATTTTGCGTAAAAATACTCGAAGGCTAATTTCCTGTAATTTAGAAGTGATAGTCTACAGGGAAGGCTGCTAATTAACACCACCTTCCGCCAACTCATGAGCTACTCTTTTACCAACGAAAAGTGGAATTGACTGTATGATAATAAAATACCCTCGCGGCTGGAAGTGCGAATATATTCACAACTGTGTCAACTGCACGTGACACATACGACCATAGCGATTTCTATCGGGCTGAGACTAAGTTCACATCTGTCACAGGTCAGAATCTGACGGGGCCTAGTGGCTAGTGTTCCGGATTGTAAATCTAAGGTTCCACAGTTCGCTACCCGTTGTCACAAAATTGTGCTCTCAACTTTACGGTCAAGTTATAGTAGTCCAAGAGTTGGCGGTCATTACTGTTCACTAGTTCCCCTTTTCTCTGGCCTATCAGTTAAAATTTGGAACAAATGACTCGAATTACTTTCGTATAGCTTCACTTGAATATTTGAAGCAAACTGTGCAGATTGCAGAAAATACACGAAGTATATTATATTAACTAGATTTTTACAAGTTAGAAATGTTTACGAAATATGCAAGTTTGACTTAAATGTCTGTTGTTGTTTTTTTCTTTGTTCTGCAACATATCACCCTTCTAATTTTGGATTTGGTATAACACTTGCACGACCTCGTGATGTGGTCGCGAAAGAAACACGCCACGTGTTTCCCAGGTTTATTGATGTCCCTACGAGACACGTCGTTTGATCTGAAGGACTGGCCTTAAGGAATGTCATAATATGTTTTCATTGATAGAATGTCTTTAAAAATGAATGATTGTGGGAGTGAAGCAGGAAGACGTTGGGGTGGTTGCGAGGGTAACAGTGGTCACACGTGGCAAGTTAGCATACTCTTAATGCGCATGCGTCTGTATTCATTGTGCTGAAAATGTAGCAGTTATACCACAATAATTTCTTGGAAGTCTAAACAAAATACGAAACAAAGTATATGTCTGCCATATTGTTACTTGTATTGTTCAAACTTAAAAAGTTACTGTACATTATTATTATGCACAAGGCTGCGCATGGAATTAAACTCGTTAGAGAAAAGCATAGCGAGACGAAACACAAAAAAATCTTATGAATATATTAAACACTGTACTACAAGAATCCTGTTACAATGTTGAGTATTCATTAAATAAGGTTTTAATACAGTAAACACAACTGAACATTTGTTCTTCAACAGAGTATGAATATATTAAACACTGTACTACAAGAATCCTGTTACAATGTTGAGAGTATTCATTAAATAAGGTTTTTATACAGTAAACACATCTGAACATTTTTTCTTCAACGGATCAAATATGGAAGAGTTCTTATTAGTTACCATGACAACATCTTCAGTGTATAAACGGTAAATGCCGTCAAACGCGTAAGCATTGACCCTGTCATTAACATCAGCCACATTCGGAGTAGTAGGTGTTGTAAGTTGCTCGAGATTTTGTTTAGAAAACAAAAAATCTAAATCTAGTAGATGTACCTTCAAGTATCGTTGCCTGAATATAAATTAGATATTAATAGAGAATTTGTTGTTTGTTTTTCTCTGGTACATTCTTCAGATTACCCAGGGTTTGTTAGCTATCTATAACAAAAGAAGAGGTTTCAGAAAACTAGAATTTAATAATTCACTGAAGAGACATCAGACAAATAACGCTTTGAACTTGCTGGATTATCGGGTTTCAGTTTTGTTCTCGTTGTTGCCAATATATAAATAGGAGACATACGATTATTGGTATGGTGGTTTTAGTTGTCTTTTACTCATTACTGTGAACATACATTTATTAAGGATTTAAAAACCATGTCGTTTCTTGTTCTTTCTTCGGAACAAAGCTACACAAAGGACTGTCTATACTGTGCTCGTTACAGGTATCGAAACCCGATTGTTAGTGACATAAGCCTTCACACGTACCCCTGAGCTACTAATGTATTTCCCAAAATTATTCAGCTGTTTAAAATATAAAAAAGAAATAATTATGGAGTACAATCTGTTGCGTAATTCTCCAGTTAAACTGACTTCAAGGAATTCCAATCCTCTTCAGTATCCGTGGACAAGAACAAACTGAAAGAACAAGTCTGCGCTACTTATCGTCTTGGGGTATAAAACGTAAGTCTGGTGGTTTTAGTTAACGTTTGCTTAGGGTTAATGATTAGTTTGTTTGTAGTTAAGCACAAAGCTACACAAAGGGCTATCTGTGCTCTATCCATCACGGGTATCGAAACCCGGTTTCTAGCAGTATAAGTCCACCGACATACCGCTGTGCAGGGTTGAATTATTTATTAGGTACAATAGGCATAGTGCCTAGAGCCTACGAAATCTCAAACCAGAATTTATAGTTTATGTATCTATAATTTATCCAACATTTATTTTAACTTATACGACTAGTGGGGCCTACGAACAGAAGGTGCCTAGGCCCTACGATCGTCTTGATGAGGCACTGTCTGTGCCACTGGGGGTAAATGATCAGTATAACTCAGTGACATATGGTGAAACAAAGGGTAATGTGGACGTCATATTTAATTTTAATGTGGAAAATGTTGGGCTGGGGCAAATTATTATCGTCGGATAAGTCTGGTTATCCAATTAATAGTTTATTGGAGCGTTGCATCCAGAACCAGCTGGCTGTAAAACTAGCAAACACAGCGATTAGCTCAGTCGTGAAACACAGAGACCCTACAAACACAGCGATTAGCTCAGTCGTGAAATACAGAGACCCTGATTCTGACTTTGAGACGTTTTTCAGGGTTGGAGGCAAGGAACCAACTTCTTATAAAGTTAAGTAAAATTATATTCGTGAAAATACTTAACTGAGGAATCGTGTTTTCTACATAAAGTGAAAGCCTATTTAAACAAAAGGTTCGCATATATATTTTTATAATGTTTAAAACGTATATACTTTTAAAAAGTACTTTTAACACTAACCTCGAGCTTTGACTTTAGTGCACTTTACAAAACACTTCCAGCATTAATTTCGAGTTTCTAACCTATAGTGCACTTTAAACATAGTTTTAGAACTAATGCCATGTTTCTAACTTCAAGTATAGTTCACAAAACAGTTTCGGCATTAATTTCAAGCTTTCCGCTTGTGACGCACTATGTAAAATAGTGACATGTCATAAAGTAAAAAATATAAAACAATGGCGAAACAAAATCCCAACTAAAAGTCAGTACCCCAACTATAAGTCTGTACCATGGAGGAAATAAAATAGAAATATTTATTTGTAACAGCGTATCCAGACGACAACCCAACTTCTCAATAGCGTGTTTGCCCGTGCTATGTGACGTATTAGATCTATTTTGTGACAAAGAACGAGCTAATTGCTATAAATGGGAGGTAAACAGTTATTAATATTTTCACATACGAACACCCACAATGGATGTAGCTCGTGACGTCACAAGGCTGCCAGGTGAAAACATATGTTCGTCGAGAAGACTTGTTGAATGTTTTGTTTAACTTTTAACCAGTGTACACATGTCGTGTGTGTTTGAAAATATTTTCTTTCATATATGCGAAATGAAATATTTTTAAAACTATATTTATAAAACATACAATTATTACCTGCATTTCGAGAGAGAAAATAGGCCACTGTAGCATAAGTAGTGAATTTGAAAGTCATTGCCATATATGGCTTACCCACTAAGATGTGCGTTGGTGTCGGATGTATCTGAAGAAGCTCCAATCCTGAGGGTTAATTTCTGTCAGCTTATCATCTGCGTGTGTATCGCTTCCAAGAAGTATCAACTGCTTCAATACAGAATAGAATTATTTTATGCAAAAGGTTAAATAAACAACATTAACAAAAGTTATTGCTCTTCTAGTGGTTAATTTTACAAATTATTTAGTATATTTTCCACTTCAGCCATTAAACTTTCTTAGGCTCCGGCGAGTGACGTCACTTCGTACGCCATCTTGCAGAACTGAGGGTGTGCCGTCAAAACACATGGTGTCAACAATCAAGGTATATTAGTAAGACTGTTTCCCTGTCTGTTATTAAAATAAGAACTGTCGTCAGTGTTACACAGCTACATTAAGTAAGCTAGTCCTGTTACTGTGTCTTTTATTCGATAAAATATGTATTTATCAGCAGAATGCCAGTTTATCGAATCAGTGCAGGCTTTACCGTACGTTACATACGTTAACACGATTTTGCCGTCCCTACCGGTTAATTTTAGTTTGAGTTACTTTAATATAAGCCGACGAAGTTACAATAACTGATGAAAGTAAACATTGATAACTCGTGACAGTATGCTATTCAGTACTGTGTTTCTGAGACTTATATTTTAAATTAATTATTTAGTAGAAAAAAATAGTCTTAAATACGATATTGCATTTTTCAAATTTTATAAAAGAACTGCGTGATCTACCTAGTGCTGGTTAAAATTTGAAAAGGAAGTTAGAATTTTTTTTAAATACTAAATCACATAACAGTAGGTAAGCAGCTAATTGAAAGAGTGCATTAGTAGTTATATGTCACACATTAGAAATTATTTGTATCCTAAAACTTAAGAGTTATCGCAGACAAGTCCGTTTTGTTGACGAAGAGGATAAAAAATATACTTTTATCACTAGATATAGAATATCAAAGTTATTATTGACTCATTACCGAAGTAACTTACTTACATGAATCAGAACTAGAATTTAACTTGTAGCTAATTTAAAATTATGTTAAGATTAGAATTCATTAATTTCACAATTGGCATCCATTCTGTTAAAAATACTTAAGTAACTTTGTTATTGTGGCCCTAAAATATGTTAAAATAGAAACAGTAAAAAAGGTTAAAGATGTTATATATATTTGCAGATTTTAATCTGTACTGTAGTGTTCCATGTTACTAAATATGTGAGAGATGACAGATATAATAAATTTGACTTCAGCAACATGGAAGCTAGCTGGCTGACAGGATATGGCATACTTTGACCTGGAAATTATAGGTTTTAGAGTTACTTTAATCTAAATAAACTTTAGTAAGACTCATATTCATACAAATGTTAGAAAATGAAATGTATCAAAGCTGCACAGCTAACCCCCTGGGATTGGGAGGTGCATTTTTAAGAATAACATTATTTGAAATAATTATAATACTATTACAGAATCAAGGTTAACACAACATGTTATATTCCACTTTTTTTTGGTAAACAAAACATACAATAAAAATCTCATAAATGACTTATTGCATAAACTAGGCCCTCCTTGAAGATGTGTGATTAGAAACCCCAGTGTGAGGAGCCAAATGTATTTTTAATGGCATTCACTCAAGTAACATTTATAATCACTGGTGTAATGAGTGGACATATGGTGTTTGTAGGCATAAACATAGTTTACAGACCATTACATTTATTAGAATACATTGAAATAAGTCTGATATTAAGTGATTTAAAGCTCATTGTACCTTATATGTCCATTGCTTGTTCCAAGTTAGAATTATATATAATAATTTGTTTTGAAGTAATTTGCTGAATATTGACACTTATCATCAGTCTGGCTTGCTTACAGTATACAAAGCCTTAGATAAAACATAATTTGTAAAGGTTGTTTATAACTTCTGAGGTTTATGAGTTTTGGAGTGTAAGTATAAGGACAGTAACTTAGTATTTAACAGTGGCTTGTCTAAATTACATGAAGTATGACTGATGCTAATTTAAACTGTTACTCATATCAGCCTAAGTTATCGGGTTCTTTTCTTTCAGTGCCAGGGCTCGTCAGCATGATGTTACTACATACAACTGTTTATCATACATTTTCTAAAATGATGTACTCCATAATGAATTAACTGTTATTTCTTCTTGTGTTTGCAGTATGGCATCTCTTAACATGAGATGGCTTCAGAGATCACCATCATTGATATTCAGTATGGCATCTCTTAACATGAGATGGCTTCAGAGATCACCATCATTGATATTCAGTACGCATCTCTTAACATGAGATGGTTTCAGAGATCACCATCATTGATATTCAGTACGGTATCTCTTAACATGAGATGGTTTCAGAGATCACCATAATTGATATTCAGTATGGTATCTCTTAACATGAGATGGTTTCAGAGATCACCATCATTGATATTCAGTATGGCATCTCTTAAGATGAGATGGCTTCAGAGATCACCATCATTGATATTCAGTACAGCATCTCTTAAGATGAGATAGCTTCAGAGATCACCATCATTGATATTCAGTATGGCATCTCTTAACATGAGATGGCTTCAGAGATCACCATCATTGATATTCAGTATGGCATCTCTTAACATGAGATGGCTTCAGAGATCACCATCATTGATATTCAGTATGGCATCTCTTAACATGAGATGGCTTCAGAGATCACCGTCATTGATATTCAGTATGGCATCTCTTTAGATGAGATGGCTTCAGAGATCACCATAATTGATATTCAGTATGGCATCTCTTAAGATGAGATGGCTTCAGAGATCACCATAATTGATATTCAGTATGGCATCTCTTAAGATGAGATGGCTTCAGAGATCACCATAATTGATATTCAGTATGGCATCTCTTAACATGAGATGGCTTCAGAGATCACCATAATTGATATTCAGTATGGCATTTCTTAAGATGAGATGGCTTCAGAGATCACCATCATTGTTATTCAGTATGGCATCTCTTAAGATGAGATGGCTTCAGAGATCACCATCATTGATATTCAGTATGGCATCTCTTTAGATGAGATGGCTTCAGAGATCACCATAATTGATATTCATACAGTATTATTGCCTTCTATTTGTTCTGTGTTCATTATTTGTTAACATTTTGTAGTTTCAGGTTATTCTCTTGGAATATTTTACTTTCAACCTCAAATAAACAAATTTTCGAGCCTTTATGGACGTGTTAATTCAATCTAGTCTGTTTGTTTTGGACATTCTGGTCTTGCAACCTTTCACTCTAAGACAGTTAGGTCTTTTCAGATTTGCTCCATATCTAAATCTTTGGATATTTTTTACTTTAAAACAATTTTACAGACAAAAAGCTGAAAATTAGGTTTTTAATATTAAGTCTTACTTCGTTAGAGGCTAGAAATTACAGAACCAAACTATCAATATCAGCTTTTAAATGTTTAACAAGTAAACAGTGCTACATGAAACTTTTAATTCAAATTTAAAATACCAGTAAAACTCAATTTGTCCCCCAAAATAAGATCAGTAAATTTAAGTAAGAGGTTAAATAATTGTTAGGTTTTGACAATAAAGATGAATTTTGAATGGTAGTGAGAAGTTCAGATTTGGAGCAAATTGAATACCTAAAGATCTGTCAGCCATTTGTTATGTGTGTCATAATCTTATCCCTTGTCAAAAAAAAAATGTTATGTTGAAATGATCTGTTATATATGTGCTAAATTTTGTACATAAACAATTCAAGGGATTGAGATAGTTTTAAGATATGCAGTGTTAATTAATTGAAATAAAAATTGTGAAGGGAGTGAATTGTTATAGGAGTATATTTGGAAGCAGTAAATTTCAGCAGAATGAACTATTGAAGGGAAGCAAGTATTGGTAAGGGAACTACTTATAGGAGAGAAGTTCGTGGAAGCAAAATTTTAACAGGAATAAGCTGTTTCTGGAGTGAATGTAGTGGAAATAAATTGCTTATCGGTGATACCAGACTAAATCAAGCTACATATACGTTATATATCAGAACAAATACTTAACTTACCTACGTTTGCAGCTTATCGAACCCATGTGTGCAAAGATATGCAACAAAAACAGTGGTTAGGATGCATTGGTTCGTCAGTTGGATATCGTCGCTGTTAATTATCTGTACAGATGCAGTCATAGTATTATCTCACGAGATTTTGTCAGCTGAATAGGTTGAGATGAGTTTTTGTACTAAACTAACCAAAACTTAACTTTCACCAATATTATTTGATTAACACTCCCATTGAACGTAGTGAGTCTATCATCATCTCAGATAAGCAGAACTTAGCCATCACTAGATAGTGAAACATGTTAACCCTTCAGTTATGCATGATTCCATATCATATTTCATACATAAACAGAAGTTTTGAAAAATTAAATAAGTCATTTGGAATGGATTGGGGAGGAGGTATAATTTATACCATTTATCTGACAGAATGCTCATCTGTATAATCTGTGGAAATATATATACTTTGTTATATGTTTGCGTATATCATGGCATGATGACCCTTGAGAAAAGGTCAACTGACATTTAATAAAATGTGCAGTATTTTAAAACTGATATGGTGTTATGTATTCCATTTAATTGTAACAGCACCAAGTTTTGATTAACAAGTATTTGTAGAGAGAAAAGTGTGCCAGTTACATCTTTGGGTAAGATTTTTTAGCAAAGGTTGAAATTTCTCTTTCATTCATGTAGTTTTCATGTCATTTGTTGTCATTTATAATTATGTTATGTGTGGACTTTAGATGACCAAATTATTAAACAGAAAATACATTAATTTGACAATAAACATTTTGCTTAAAATTAATAAACAGAGCTATCAAGATAAAAAAAACTTGTGTTGTCTCAAAAAGAGAAAAAAATAATAATCCTGGTATAAAGTTTTCAGAGACTAAATATTTAGGTCCATACAAAAGAATGATGGTAAACATGTAAAAAACCTAGTTTTTTTTCACAGAAGTAAATCTGGTTTTCATCCGAATTCACTATTATATTTGACTGGATGTTTAATGCATTTTTTGTGGTAAGTGTAGGCTGGTTAATTAAAGAATTCTGGTCTTGCTGGTTTTCTTCATCTCCACCTACATTTAAAACTGGTTGTACATGTACGTGTACCTAAAGTTGTGCATACTTTCAATCAGTTTAGAAGCACATTGGTATGGGTTGAAATTTGAATGAACTCGTATTCTCTGTGTTACAGTAATCGATATTTCAATGTAATGTTGTTGTGACAAAGCTTTCCAGAGGGAAAGAATTATGAATTTTAAATTTGATGTATGTAATGCAAACTGCTGGTAATTTTAACATCACACAGTTGTTGTATTTTTCTTGTTATATTTGAATAGTGTGCCACGACGTTGCCACAATACTGTTTTCTTACCCGTCAAGAACTACAGAATTAAATATTACTAAGTTTGAAACTAAAATGTTTTTAGAAGTAGAATATTCTAATTATATGGTTAACAATTACATGGATGGATTAGAGATAATTTGTCACTTAATTTCAGAATCTGTGGATGAAATGTCAAGTGCTCTGTCCATGTTTTGTTGGAATTTTTATTCTGTGTTTGTGTAAAAGTACTAATTGAGTTACATGATAGCTGTACTAGTGTTGAATTTAACCCAAAACTCTTCTGACCAGTATTCTAATGTCCAACTAGTGATTTTTATTTACACTGGTCATTTTATTAAATTTGTTTGAAACATTGTTATGAAAGATATACTTGTGTTCTGTTAGTGTTGTTAATATATAATAACAAGTATTTTAATAAATGACTGCTTTGAGTATTGTACATGTTTTAACAATGGTAGTTAATTAAACAAATATTTTATTGAATATTATTAACAAATATTCGAATCAATATCAGATTCTTATAATGGTTAATATTGTATAATAATATATATTTTTAAAATACCTTTAGCATTGGAGGTTTTATGGGATGGTCGCTTGCCTGGTGTGTAATATTTTCAAAAGCTACCTTTCTATAAAATGTCTTAGAGAATAATTGGAAATCCATGTAGTCTATTCTCTATCTAGGCCTAAATTTGAAAATATTGGTAAGCAATATTTATACTAATGTAAAATAAACTTTCTTTGTATAAAAAGTTGTTTTTTGTGTATTTTTTATGTGGATCAAAATTCAAAGCCTCAAGTTGGTGCCACTTTCACTTTTTATAAGAACTGGTTTCAGTATACATTATGTTTTGGTTCCATCTTCCCATAAAGTCAGAACGTATGTAATAAACACACACTTTCATCTGTGTACAGACTAGGTGTGGTTTAGGAGTTAGTGTGCTGGATTTTGAATCTTAGAATTTATTGTTTGTACCCCTCTGTTTTAAAGTTACATCGTATAGATTCAACAGTAAAATCACAGTCAAATCCCACTATTCAACAAAAGAAGTCAGAAGAGCTGATATTGAGTAGTGTTCACTAATTACATTTTCTCTTGTCTATTATTTCAAAATCAGGGAGAACTAATGTAGATTGAACTTATGTTGCCTGGTGCGAACAGTTGTAACATATAAACAAATCATGAGATTGTGTAAACATTTTGTTTATCTATTGTTAAGCACAGATCTGTCCAGTGGGCTGTGTTCTCCTCACCATGGATACTGAAACCGAGTTTTAAGTGTTGAAAACCATAAAACCTACGGCTAAGCCACCAGTGGGTATCTATAAGTTGTTGTATGTTTATGAAAAAAAATATGTTGCATTTTATATTTTAATTTTTTTAGCATGACTTTAGAAATAGTTAAGTTTTAGGATAAATCTTCCAATCACAGGCTAGAACAATTATAAATTGTTAAATTAAAATTGTTCTTCATTAACCCAAATGTTTGTTTCATATGGTGCCAAGCATTAGATAAAATGCACACATGCCATAACAATTGTATCAAGTGACCTATATAAATAGTATTCTGGCAATAACTGTTTGTTGTATCCAAGCTGGCAATGTATATGACAAATAGAGTGTGACTTTAATATTGTTAGTATACATTCTTTTAGTTCACAAAACTTCCTAAGAGTAGTGTTAAAAATATGTTAGGCTTAAGATAATGACTTATGACAAATAGAATTAATTTAGAGTACACAGCTGTGACATTAAATTTTATACATCAGAATATTTTTAAAAATATATATACCATGGGTTTTTAAAAATATATAATAATAAACATTAATTACTATTAAATATTTATGTTCCTGTAATACTGGGTACCATGGCAACAATTCATAAACACCTGATTTCATTACACTCTTACGGCATTTAAGAAATTAAAAAATAGCTGTGTAATAGTGTAATAAAAGTTGATTGTGGTTGACTTATGCCATGAATAAATAGATAAATAGACCTTGTAAAGTAAAAATATTACAGGAAATCCATAACAATAAATAGACCTTGCAAAGTAAAAATATTACAGGAAATCCATAACGATAGAATGTAACTTATTGCAGTAAATTACACAGTTACATATATGTACACCTTATTAGAAATTACTAATGAGAATATAAAGTTGAAATAATAACAAAAAAGGTAATATAATGTGAATTGACTTAGGTAAATTATAAAACGGAATTAGTTGAAAATGCATGGGAAAGAAAAATACTTTTAGATCTAAGTAAAAAAAAACAACTAATTTATATGTATTTTACGTATATATTTGTGTAATATTGTTGTCATTAAGCTAATTTTTGAAATGATAGATTTAAACTAGAGAGAAGGCAGATAGTCATCACCACTGAAGCTGGGCCATTTTTGTCAAACCAGATAGTGGGACTTGACAGCCCTTTTCTAATACCTCCATGTTCCTAAGGTGCAAAATGCAATATTTTGTAGGTAGTAATGGGATGTGAACTGTGGATCTCCATTTGATCTACTCGTCACTGTGTGGTGCTGATCCCTAGTTATACATAATTCAAGTTTGATTTTTTTGTGTTAGTTAATGAAATGTTTGTGGCTTGTAAAATGTTGAGGCAAGGAGATTTCTGTTTTGTAATCATTAGTAAAATGTATTTCTAGCATTATATGTTCATGGTCAAATTCTGTAACCAGTTTTACTTTGATAAACTTACCACAACATTTGAAGATATTATGATAAACTAGACATTTGAATAAAGTTGAAAGGAAAAAAGGGACATCTTATGCTAGCCTCGAAATAATCTTGTTACTCAGGTCTTCTAAAAATTTAGAGTTACACATAACGTGGATGAGAAAATGCAGGGTTATTGAACTCAGTTATCTGATGCTTATATTGATGACAGAAAAACTGAGGGGTAAGACAAACAAACAAGTGGTAGCTGATTTTTTCATGATTTGAGCCCAACTCTCTCTTTCATATTAAACACTGTTTTATGTCTCGTCTCACACTTTTATCATTTTCTTGTTGTTTTTTCTGCAAATAAACAATTCTCTGTTGTGGGTGTTGCTAGAAAATTAAGTGAAAAATATCACTCAGGTTAGTGACAAGGGGACTTAAGAAGGTAATACTCAGGGAGTGAAGATAGAAAAGGTTGGTACTCATTGAGGTGGTGTGTGTAACAGTTTTGTTCTGCTGTGTGTGTTACAAGTGTTCCAGGGAGAACTGTCACAATAATTGGTAATTTGGGTATGGTGCCGGATTCGCTGGTGTTAAATGGACAGCTATGATCTAATAGATGAATAGTTTTTATTATGCCTAAATGGAAACAACATTTTGTCTTTTAACCTGTTGACTGTCAAGTATTTCAGCTGCTACAATACAACTCTAATGCTTCTTCATTTTGTAACTTTTTCGTGACGCCATTTTGAATCGAAAGTGAAACAGTTTGTAAGTAGGTCAAATGCATGTATGGTGCTGACATCTAACGTTGAAATTAGGTATTATTGAGAACGAATTAACTCGACCGTGGCACTGTGTTACCGATCGGCTTGGACGAGTTATCTCGTCTACGGCACTGAACAGGTTAAAGTAGTGTCAGCGTTTTATATTTCTGTCTGTAAAAACAGTATCATAAATAATTGTATTTTTTGTAAGTTTCTTTGTAACCTTTACATGTGGACTCTTTTATGTTAAGTACAAAAATTATGTGTTTTATACACCAAACTCGTCCTTGTTCTAGTTTTGGTAACTGTCATAATGAGAGAGATTGAACAGAAATGTTAAAGTTGGTATTGAATACTGAATAGAAATTACTCCTGTAATTTTAAAGATAAGACCTCGTCACTGTAGTAACGTTATAACGAAGATGCGAGCCGTTAGACATGTGGTTTTCTGTGTAACTATGGAGAGATTAATACTAGACGCTTACATTCGGTATCCATGGTAACTTCGTATAGTTAGTTTTATAAAACGTCGTTGGTATTCAGTGATCAAACAAGTTGGGTAAGCTTAGTTCAGTAGCTACAGGATTTTTAACAATGAACATTTCGTGTGTGAAATATAGTATCATAGACTGTAAGACTTTTGACCTGGAATTACTGTATTTATAGACCGTCCATGTTATCGCTTCTACGTTTAAAACCGTCAACACTTAAAGAGTTTCTGTGTTTCCCTAGATCGTATGAAACTGAAGTGTTTTTTTATCGAAAGGTTTATTACATTGTCAAGCAGTCTGTATATTAGTTTCTAATATTTAAACAATCAAGAAATATACTCGGTCTGTGCTTTCATCTGTCAAAGTGTGTATAATAGTTTTATTTTGTGTAATCCTTAATAGAATAGTGCTGTTTTGTGGATTTAAAATAATTACCAAACAGAGAGGTAATTTCTTATGGAGAAAAGGGGATAAACCCTCCCAATTCTATCGGATATAATCTCATGGGTAAACGTAACACCAAAACTAGCGCAAACTAAACTACAAACAATACAAAACAGATCACTCACAACAGCATATAAAGTCCCTGAAACAACTTCCTCTGAGTTCATACAGAAATATTCAAACACAGAAACAGTAATAAATAGACTCCTACGTAGCATACTAAATTACTTCAAGAAAAATTGGAAAAAAAGAAAAGATTTATTATATGAACTATACAGTTACTATATATATGATGGTGATAGTCCTAAGTACCTCTCCCAGTATTCAAATATATATATATATATAAAAGAAATAAACACGGACCACCTAATTACTAGACAGAACTCCACAGTAGTTATAGGCTTAATTAAAACCATTGTAGGGTATTTATGTTCCTATAACGTTTGAAAGTGCAAGTTATTATGGAACTGTTTGTTATAACTAGTATTCTATACAACTGTATCTATAAACAATACTTGGACATTGTCCTGACAGGGGTCTGAGTAAATGACCCCTCGTGAAGCATATATAAATACATTCATCAGATGTTCGTCCAGGTACTGAAGGAAGGAAGGGACCAACATGAAGCTGACGCTCCTGGGTTTTATATCCAACTCCCGACAAAAGAGACTGATCATAGAGACATTACATTCAGTAATGTTACACTTGATATTATGGGAAAATTTGGGAGCTGTTTGCGACAGTAGACAGTAGGTGGTGTAAACGACAGAGGTTTCAAGACGAAGAATTTTGTTTACAAAGGAAACTATTAATAGTATTTGTAGGGAATATTAGAAATGTTGCTGTCGTTACGCCATTTGGAGAGAAAATTTTATACCCACCACACAAAAATATGCCCTCACCCAGTTTTTTCCCCTGTTATCATCGAATTCATTGGTATTATTTTTTAAAAAAACAATCTTGTATACGTCTGGGTAATAAATTAAATTCGTTTCATAAACGGGTATTTCGTGTTACAGCCATCAACCGGATATCGTGTCGCATACTGACAAAAGCAACTGGTGAAGCAACTGGGTTTAATGTCAGTTCAGTCAAATCTACATCGTCTTGTTTACAGTAA
>NC_134835.1:24776319-24846711 GCF_004210375.1 Tachypleus tridentatus
ACTTTTGTGACCTGGATAATGAAATTTAGAAATTAGCCTATTTTCTATGTAAAAACGGACAAATTTGCACATTTTCATTTACATAAAGTTGAATAAAACAATATGTGAATCAAGATTTACATGTATTTATACTAAAGTTATACAAAAAATGTTTAGAAGTGAGTAGTTTTTCGAGATTTGCGACTGTAATGTAAATCACTTTCAAGTATCAGCCCCAAATACAGTCTCCCATCATGCTTTAGTTATAAACTTCCAGGTCACAAAAACAAAGTTTGAAGAGAAAATAGGTCTTTTCCATTTACTTTAGACATAAACAATTGGGAAATAACACTTTCTGTCCAGGAACAGGAAAAAGTAAAAATTTTTTTACATGGTGTTATCGGCTGGCTGAACTAAACCTCGTAAGATAGATCTTATTAGAAATGCAGACAAAAATATTACTAACAACAAGAGTGCCAATTTGATAAAACAGTTTATTCTAATCAATAGGTAATAATTAACTGTCTGTACTCATTACTGGGTCAGTTTCTAGTTCTGACAGAAGTTAGTTAATAACTGTACCTATGTTTTGCTCATCCTTTGGTTCATCTTAGTGTGAAAATGCAAACCATTGCATATAATTTTGCAAAGTGGTTCTTCTCTACTACCCAGAATGTTGAGGCTCACAAAGTGTGGACAGTAACAGTAAATGATTTTGAGATGTAAATAAGAGCTTATTACTGTTCTCTGTAATAGTGTTACTTGGATTAGTTCAGTACTTTAGTGAATTATTTTCAGGAAAAGTTAATACAAAAATAATGCAAGAATAAATATTCCTAAAGTTATGTTACTTTAGCAAAATTATGTATTCTCAAGAATGTTATGTTTTACAAAAATTAACTTACCAACACAAATGACAACTATTGGTCAGAAATTATATCCATCTGAATTGCCTAAACTGATACCAGACAACATTTTTATTTATTGACCAAAGAATTGTGAAGTTCAAAGAGGTCTTCTTTTGTAGCACTTTTATTAAATTTTGTTATAATAGGAGTAACAGTTTTTATTTAACTTTTTACCTGCTTGTACAGAATTGTGTCCCACCTAGCTCTTGGATTGGAAACATTAATAATGTATCTTTCTCTGTTTATCTGTTTCATGCATTAAGTTCATTACAGTGAGTGGTAAGCTTTCTTTGCTGAATGTTTAACTTGAAAGATAAGGTGATTGGTTTCATACATTTTTTTATATCTTCAAAATGTTTTCGTACTCAATTGTATAAACTGTGGAATCTGTCTGATTTTTCCTAAAATAATGTTTCGTACAAACATTTGAACTCTTCATTAAAATGGTTTGTACTGTCACTTAACATTTTCAGTTGTGTTGAATCTTCAAAGTCACAGATTGAAATATCATTTTGTTAAAATTAGTGATTGTAAAGTAATTTGAAGACTTGGAAGGAAAGAACAAAGTAGAAACTAAGAACAGTTTGACTCGCTGAAAAAAAAACCCAGTGCATAAAAAAAATATTGTTGTGTGTGACACTGATACATGTTTGTTAGGTTTCAAACCATGCATTTAATAATAACCCATTTCTTCAGTTGGTTGTCTTGTTGATCGAGGATTGTTTCCCAATCAGTAACAGAATTAATACCCATAACAGCCATTCTGAGATACGAGGATTGTACAGTCTCCACAGTGTTGATAAATATTATGATCAAATTTACAATTCCTGATCAGTTAGTCTTCATAAGTATATTAAACACCTCCATTTTAACAGTTGTTGGTGTTTTTCTCCCTAGGATGTAATAAAAAAACACCACAAAACATGAATCACTTTCTACATTCTAGTGGTACCTGATGTTTTCTCCCATTTGTCCTTGAAGTTCAGTGATATTTATAACCAGTGTGCAGTAGTTACTGCACTTGCTAAACTGTCTCACTTGAACACAGAATGTTTGTCAATTTTCATTCATGCTAGTTAGCAGCACCTAGGGTTTCTATTTATATAAAAATATGTCATTTCAAACTGGTTATTTCTTAAGCCTTAAAAAACCTCAACCAGGAGATAATGGAAAAGATATACACAAATTATAAAATTGTACAAGAAGCAGAGTCTTCTTATTTCTTTTTGTTGTTCTTGTCTGAATAAACATTATTTTTTATTGTGTAATAATAATAAATAAGATTACAACCATTTATGCAATAGTGAATAAGATTACAACCATTTATAATAATACTTCATTGATTCTGTATGAATGTTTTCCAACTTTGTTTACTCTGTATAGTGAACATCCTATAGTATTGGGTACCCTTTCTTATGTTGATAATAATGTTACTGTTTATACTTCATTTGATATTATGTTAATTTGGAGATATTAATTTAATAATATGCATGATATTATGTTAATTTGGAGATATTAATTTAATAATATGCATGATATTATGTTAATTTGGAGACACTAATTTAATAATATGCATAATATGTTAATATGGAGATACTAACTTATTCATATGTTAATTTGGAGATATTAATTTAATTATATACATGATATGTTAATTTGGAGATATTAATTTAATAATATACATGATATGTTAATTTGGAGATATTAATTTAATAATATACATGATATGTTAATTTGGAGATATTAATTTAATAATATACATATGTTAATTTGGAGATATTAATTTAATAATATGGATATATTAATTTAATAATATACATGATATGTTAATTTGGAGATATTGATATAATAATATTCATCTGTATCATTGTATTATCAAAGTTTTCTTGCTCTTGTTTCAACAGTTGTAGTTGTTTTACCATGTTTGTGAACACTAGGTTTGAAATCTTTGATGGACTTCAACTGTCTGTTGAGTGAAAAGATGACAACATATGCTGAGGCTTCATGATGTGTGGTTGCCTTTTCACTCAAAGACAGACTAAAGTTCTCAAAATTACCGTGTCGACTCCACTGAAACAACATTTCTGAACTCATCCTTAATCATGTTTATTGTGAGAGTTTATTTCTAGAACAGTTCAATAGTGATCTTTCAGTTCAGTCACAATAATAAATTAGAATAAGTAGAAGTCACAGTTAAAAAACTGATTCTAGTAATAACAACTTTACAACACCAGATTTTTTTCTTTAATTGCAAATTCATTGTCTTACTGAACACTTTCTTCAGAAGTGTTCCTCTAAAACAAACTGTAGCTCTTAGTATGGAGCTCCAGTTGGTTTATGTGTACCATTTTATTGTTTATTTAAACCAACTGAAGCAATCTGATGCCAGTTACAGTTTGTGTTTTAGTGGAATGTTCCTGAAGAAGATGTAGTGTAAAAGGTGTCCAATTAAATAAAAAAGTTTGATGTCAAAAGGTTGCTCATTATTTTTATGTCTTAAGGTGTTTCTTTATACACTGATATGCTACAGAGAAATTAAGTAAAGAAACTTATAACTCAGTATGTCTATGGATTTACAATGCTAAAATCAGGGGTTTGATTCCCCTTGGTGGGCTCAGCAGATAGCCCGATGTGGCTTTGCTATAAGAAAACACACACATTCAACACAGATGAAGGCTAATATATACTTTGATTTTTGTATTCAGCATTTTTTAGTATTTTGAGCAGAGTTAAAATATATTTGAGTTAAATAGACAATGTTTTATGGAATTGGAGTTTTTGTAATAAGTAGGCAATTCTATAAAAAATTTCATTTTCACTTAACAGATAGTTATAAAGACTTTACTTGGATGAAATGTTTTGTTATTTTTTGTTAGTTTACAGTCTGAACATTGTATGTGGAAACGTTAGTGCTTTATCCGTTTTCTAGCTTAGTTTTGTAAAGTTTTTGTTTAAATTTTCTGTTGTAGGTGTAGAAGAAAATAGAATACACTTTGAAGATGGCAACACTTTCACTGAAAATAAATGTTGTGGAGGAAAGTGTAATAAAAACAATGAAATTTAAACCATCTATGTTAGTTTATGATGCATGCCGAACCATACGGGAAAAAATATCTGAAGCCAACTTGGGAGAATGTAAGTTTAATATATTGTTTGAAATAAAAATTTCAAAACTTTTTAGTAAACAATAATTAAATTCAGGTATGTGTTCTAAAATGTTTCCATTTTATAAGTCACCTTTCACTTTCTAATTACTGTAAACCAAAAAAAGACCTGATAAGCAATACTGTATTGTTCTTCAACAATGTTTTAATTCATGTGTTAAAACTAACTGATATTATCTGTATGTTTCTGAAGTTAAAATAATAAGAAAGCTACTTTACAACTGAAAAACTTATTAAGACTTTCATTAACTTGAAATTAGAGATCAAATAACTTTATGAACAGATGGAGCCATCAAGGTAATAGAAGATTTATAGATGTGGCAAAGTTCAGGGTGAACACAAATAAATGGTGGGGTTTTGTAAGCAGACTGGTAACAAACCGATATTCCTCGTGCACTGAACTTTTGTTTATTTGATTCAACAACTGAAAAGTGTTTGTAGATACAGTTTTATCCATTTCTAAAGGTTTTTAAAACGGTATTGCACAACTTCACTCTGTATACCATTAACATCACAGCACATATTGTACTGATAGTTAATTTTTGTTCATATGTAGACAAGAATCTCTCATGTTAACACTTCCAGTTGTTCTGGTGATGTTTTGTCCATATGTGAGTTAAACCAGTAATCTTTTATTTGTACATGGTGTTCTTAACATGGCCTCACAGTGTGGAGGTTGAGATTCCATTTCTTCTGATCTGGTGGTTGGGGAATCTGGCATTCAGAGCCCTGCAAAAAGTTTTGAACCCCTTTTGTATGTCATTTTCATGTGTTGATCATTGTCGTAACTTGTCATTACACCAATTTCGCTGACTTCAGCTCAGCTGACCATAGAACACATGCTGCCATTTCTTGGATGGTACTCATTAGAACAGAACTCTGCAATACAAACCACAAAACTGTGTGGGTACATAAGTAAATGGATATGCATACAATACTGGGTATAGTAGTAGCAACACAATGACATAACTCCACCATTCATTCAGCGTGACAAAACCACATCATTCATTCAGTGTCCTGAAATCCCACAGTTCAGTCAATGGTACAAAGCCCCACCATTCGTTTGTGTACACCCAATATTATTATAATAGGCTTAAGAAAGTTAATAAATCAAAATTTACAATTTATTAATTATACACAGTTTAATTATCATCAGTCTTGTCAGTTTGTATTGTTAATTTACATGGGTCGTTATTTGAGAATATATTTGTATAGAGTGTGATAAATTTAGAGGTCTGTGGAATTTATTACTGGTGCTATAAGTGTTTTTTTTCAATTTGAATAACCTAATACATTTAATGTTTGTATATTTTCATTGTTTTAGTTTTAACAATTTCTGAATATTTAAATAATGTCTCAAAGGAATTGAACTAGGCTGTTGATAAGGCCCAAAATATTTGATACACATCACTGCAAAACTGTATAAACATTTTAGTTTAGTTGGATTACTTTTGTACTATCAGGTAGATTTTTATATTTATATGTACACACACACATGTATGTAATTAGACAGATACACAAATGAAATCATATTTTTTGTGTGCATATTTATGATATCGGCGATTCTGAAAAGCTACTTTACAGGTTTAAAAAGAACTTTACAATTTTAAAACTTACTTTAACAAGTTTAACCATTGGAAGTAAAAAAAAAACTTTTCAAATTATAATTTTTTTTTCCTCCAGCAAAAGATTATGGACTATTCTTGGCTGATGAGGACCCAAAGAAAGGAGTGTGGCTTGAATCTGGAAGGTCTTTGGAACATTATCTTCTTCGAGATGGGGTAAGAGTGTGGGATAAAATTAATTATCTTCTTTGTAAGTAAGATCTTTGGTTTACTGGGGTTAAAAACATTATACCTGGGAACATTTTAATCCTGTTTTTTATTAATATTTTAAAAATGTAAAAAATTAAGAACTTTCTCAGATTTCTTTTAACATTTAAATGTGTCATCGCTGATTCATTCTCAAAACATATAAAAGCTTATTAACTCAGTGTGGTTGTGTTGTTTTACCACTCACCAAGTTGTTTTATTTAGATAATACTTTCAAAATAACAAATTTATTTTTTCTCAATATTTTAATTTTTTTTGTGATTATACATATTCAAATATTAAGGTTTAGAGGGATTTATGGTCAGGCGTCAATCATTTTTTAAAAGTAAAGTTTTTTTAAAAATAAATTTCTTGTGTTAAGAATATTAGTTCTACATGACACAAGTCATAAATTTTCAGATGTTTAATGAAACTTTCACTCTATTTTCCATCCATAATTTAAGTATCATATTTTGTTTGTTTCTGGTCATTTTTTTCATTTTGGGATCGTGAAGATAAGCTAATCCTCCTTCTTCTGTCCAAAAGGATCTTCTAGAATATAGGAAGAAGAAAAGGACACTGCGTGTGAGAATGTTGGATGAATCAGTGAAGACTCTGAGAGTCGATGACAGTCAGCCTGTAGCAAATCTCATGGTCGTCATTTGCACAAAAATAGGTATGAGTGTATGAAACAACATCGGTTGGCAAAACTAATAATGTTCTTGTGTTAAGTTTATGAAGATACTTAATATCTAAACTCTCCAGCATATTTCATATCATGAACATAGATAACCACTTGTCTGTTTGCATGTAGATTGATCTGAAATTATATTCTGAAACTTCTCTTTTGTAGAAAAGTGTTAAATACATTTTCTGTTTTTTTAATGAATCTATGCAAAGGATTTAATTTTAGGATGCTTCATGTTTTGAAATTTTAAAATCAGCACAAGAAAAGAAAAACGGATAGCTGAAAAACTTGATATTTTAATGGATAGTACATTATTGGTTTTTAAACTATGAAACAAAATGTATTTTAATTAGCAGTATTTAATCTGAATTGCTTTAACCAAATGTTAGTAATAGTGGTGTTCACTGAGTGAACCTAATAACTTTAAGAAAATTATTTTTTTGGTATTTTAAAACTTTTATCTAACACCTGTATCATAAAACTATTTTACCCTTGCTATCAAATAAGATGCTAGATTCAAACAAGGTAGTACTGTTCTTCTCCATTATTTGCATCTGTTTTGTTCTATCAAGTCTTAAAAGGTTTTTTCTGAGTGGATTTTACTTTGTAATAAAACTATAAAATAAAAAGACTCAGAGAAATCTGAGTTTTAGGAATGATTCATTCTACTTTATGATTGTTGTTGACTTCTGATTGCTTTTATTTCTGTAGTAGGTCGTGTGCATCTCATTATCTGACATAAATTTATGTTTTTATTGCAGTTACCAGCATCAGAGTTGCATGTTTGTAAACCTTTGATATTGAATGAAGAGTATTATGTTATTTAGTAATGTCTTAACTAATGTGAAATCTGATGACAAGGAACTCGTATCTTAGAAAACGAAGTTAGAGACTGCTTCAGTGGGTATTAAAAGAAACCATGTTTTAAGAAGCTGATGATGACATAAGCTTGTTGAAACGATGTGTAACAGTTTCTTTCACCACCAATACAAGTCATATCTATAATTTATTTACTTTGTGAATTGTTGCTCATAGTGGGTATCATAATACATGACAAGTAATTTTGTTTACCATTTAATATTAAAAATGTAAGTGCTTATTTAAAAATATCACCATATTTCCTATAATAGAAGTATTGTAATCTGTAGTTTATTTTGTGTAAAGAACTGAGCAGCTTGTGTAATATTCTTTGAAAGTTAATAAAGAAGGCACACAGAAAATACTAGTATTTCCATTTTTTGTAGTATTTCTTCACCAGGTGATAGAAGAAGTGATCTGTGGTTTGTTAAACCTATTTCATTTCTGCATCTGATTAGAATATATCAAGTCCTTTCTGCTGTTTTAAACTGAATGACGTATCAATATGAAAATAATTTCCATTTTGCCATTTTATCTCCATATGGCCTAGTGGGTTTTGGGCCACATTATGACCCTTTGCTGAAAAGAAACTGTACTCCACACTTTGGAGCTGTCTGTGTTATTAGAGTAACAGTAAGTCTCATTATTTGATGGGAATAGCTTAAAATATGGGATGGTTGCTGTTGACTAGCTGCCTTCTCTCTAGTCTGTCATTTCTAAATTAGGGATAGTTAATGCAGATGGTCTTTACTGCATAGCTTTGCTAAAAACTCATGAAACAAGCTTCCAGATGTAACAAGCACTCTTCAGTGCTGCCTATTAGGATACAATCAGCTGGAGTATTAATGCAGTGATTCTGTTAAAATTAGCCATCAAATGAAATTCCTTTAATTTTATTTCTTATGCTACTTATTACATGCTTTAGTAAGGTTTAAAGCTGCATGTGTGTTTGTTTCTTTAAATATTGTTTTCACTTCTATTGGTCACAAAAGGCTTTGATTTGAAACTTCCACAGGAATAACAAACCATGATGAGTTTTCACTTGTGAGAGAGTTGGCTGAAGAACCAGTCAAAGATGTCTCCACCACAGGTACACTAACCCTCAGAAGGGTAAGTTCTTCATCTAATTTTGGAACTCAGAAACATCCTTGTCCTAACTAACTTTTGTAGACCTTCTTTGGTAATATTAACTGTGCCGGTGTGGTCCACATGTAGCACCATATTGTCTGTGCTGGTGTGGTCCACATGTAGCATCTTATTGACTGTGCTGGTGTGGCCCACATGTAGCATCTTATTGACTGTGCTGGTGTGGTCCACATGTAGCACCATATTGGCTGTGCTGGTGTGGCCCACATGTAGCACCATATTGGCTGTGCTGGTGTGGTTCACATGTAGCACCATATTGGCTGTGCTGGTGTGGTTCACATGTAGCACCATATTGGCTGTGCTGGTGTGGTCCAAATGTAGCATCTTATTGGCTGTGCTTGTGTGGTCCACATAGAGCATCTTATTGACTGTGCTGGTGTGGCCCACATGTAGGATCTTATTGGCTGTGCTGGTGTGGTCCACATAGAGCATTATATTAAGTAATGTTTTGTTGTATTTTTCATGCTGGAGCATTCAGTGCAAGGAAGTGACAAAATAAAACTGTAAAATCAGTCATTTATAGCGAATCCCAGTAACAGCTTGTGAGATGAGTAACAGTATCAGTGTTATTTTAGTTTCTGTCTACTTTTGTGACTCATATTTTATCAGGGAACTTGTTGGTTAGAAACTGATGCACGCACCACAAGCAACTTGGTGCACAAGTATTTTAGAAAAGTGTATTTGGAGAATAAAAAGTCACAAGTTAATAAGAGTAAGTGGTGTAGTTTGAAGTATAAATTACTTGAGAAATAATCCGTTTTTTATCAGGAAAAGAAGGATAAAGATAGAGACCAGAAAATGGAACAGTTGAAAAAGAAACTAAAAACTGATGACGACTGTAAGTCCAGACCAATAATTAGTTTATTGTTTCAATAGATTATTACTGAAATGTGTAGATTTATGTGACTTATTATTGTAATATTGTTCATGTTTTATTCTGTTTCATGTTTTTGTGTTTCTGTTCATTACTGTTTTAACTTATTTTTTTGTCTGTATGGTTATTAGTTCCATCATGGAGTCTCCTGGACTTCATATTGACCAAATGACCAGTTTCTCCACTGCGCTCATGTGGTTTTTTCTCAGCACTGGGGTATAAACCATATCACCCACAAAATAACATAGATAATTTATTTTTGAAGTTCAAACACAAAGACGTCATTCGTCCCTGATTTAGACTTTTGTAGAAATAACATTTTTTTATAAACATCTTTTCTTTCACTGCGTTAAATGTGTTCTTATCCTTCATTGTTGATCATTCAACTGTTGTTGCTCAGTTTGTTGAAGTTATCCCTGATTCTAAGTGACCATTAGAGTATACATTTGTTGCCTAGCTTCATGATGGCTATCTTCAAGGAACACTGTGTTCAACCTGTATGCTTTATGTATGTATTAACCTGCTATTATTATCATGTAAGTTTATATGGCTCAGGATGGCCAGTGAGTAAGGTTCTAATTCACCCCTCACACCAAACATGTTTGCCCTTTCAGCCATTTGAGCAATACAATGTAATGGTAAATCCCACTATTCATTGGTAAAAGAGTAGCCCAAGAGTTGGCAGTGAGTGGTGATGACTAGCTGCCTTCCCTCTTGTCTTTCACTACTAAATTAGGGACAGCTAATGCAGATAGCCCTCGTGTAGCTAAGTGCAAAATTCGAAACAAACTAAGTTTACATAAACATGGTGTATATTTTGTCACCTGCATCTAGATCTACCAGTCCAAAGATTCTGCTTCAAAGGTTAAACGTCGTGCCTCTTGACATTTCATTTCTTGATATATTCACTTTTGATGTTATAATATTGTCATTAAACTGTTGTTTCCATCTTACTTTGCAGAACTGAAACAAATTATCAGTAACGTCTTTTTTTTCCTTTTTTTGGTTTGTTACTTCTTTTGTTTATAAACTTTGTTCGTTGCCAAACTTCTGGCCAGATACTTTTGTTAATGACTTCCAAGATGGCAGATACTAAAATACTGTTGAACAGAGTGTGAAAGCTCACACACCTTTTTACTTTACTTTAATTTTGTTTACTTCATCTACCATCTTTATCTATACTGATCTCTGTGATGGTTACCCAGTTGAGTGTGTGTACTGATCTCTGTGGTGGTTACCCAGTTGAGTGTGTGTACTGATCTCTGTGGTGGTTACCCAGTTGAGTGTGTATACTGATCTCTGTGGTGGTTACCCAGTTGAGTGTGTATACTGATCTCTGTGGTGGTTACTTTGTTCTGTCTACATCATCTTGCTGAAATGAAGTGTTAGTTTTAACTGATGCTTGTTTTCAACCTCATCATTGATGGTTTTTATCTCAGAATGTACTATAAATGTTATAGTAGTGGGATGTACTGTAAATCTTAGGGTAGTCACTAAATGGTTTATTTGGAAGTTCCACTTCATTGTTTATATACTTCTTATCAGAAAGTACAAGTGCTAGATGGTTTACTTGTTTTTCTGTTGATGATATTGCGATTAACTTCGATTTTTTTCCAGAAACCTTCTGAAGAAGTATAGACTCTCTACCTGTCACTCATTGTATTTGCCTTGTTGAGGTTTAGTGGTGCTTAGAATTAATACCCACTTAAGTAGTTAGTCATTATTATTTGACGTGTTTCACTATACTTCAAATTGGATCAGACTAAACTGAACATATTGGCTTTCCACACTTGAAATTTGTGGTTTTTTTATTGCATGACTGTCTGTGTGGCAATTTTAGTGTTACCTCTTCTCTGAGGAAGGAGATGAATCTTCATCAGGATTTCTTCAGTAGTTGAAGGTGATTTTCCATATCGGGACTCGTAACTGACCTTGGGCGAATCTTTAATGAGCTAGTCCATTCTTAGTGTGAAGCTATGTTGGTATAGTTATCTTGTTGCTAGTTTCTTTCCCTGGTGAGCTTTCGTCTTATTCTCTAGGAGTAGCGTGTGAAGAATCCGGCTAATTTTTAATGACACAATTAACATATGTATGCCCAAAATTAATATTTTTATTTTAAAATGAGATTTGAAAAGATGATTGACTCTACTATGAAGATCACAGTTTCTTTTGCTCATATGTTAGAATTTAGAAAAAATGGTCAAATGTGGTTGGACGTTGATAAGAAACACATATGCCTAAACCTATTTTGACTACAGTTCTTCCTAAACCTATTTTGACTACAGTTCTTCCTGTAGAAAGGTGACTGTCAGGTAATATTTTTATATGAACAAGGATTTGTAGTTATTGGCTCTCTAAAGATGAGGACGTTACAAGGTCAACAAACATAGCTACTAAAATCTGTGTTGTTGCAGTATCAGCAGCTATAAATTATAGTAAACATGTTTCCATTTAGTTTCTCAAACAGTGACTGAACTTAGAATATTTTAGTTATGATGTGAAATAAGTTACATTGGATACTTTCTAATCTTGTATATTATTTAATATTTTATAATAGTGTATATTATTTAACATTTTCTTATCTTGTGTATCATTTAATATTTTCTTATCTTGTATATTACTTAACATTTTCTTATCTTGTGTATTATTTAACATTTTCTTATCTTGTATATTAGAAAATATTAAATCATATATTTGAGCAAATAAATGGCAGATGGATTTTAATTATAATAAATGCAAGATAATGGATGTGGATTGTCATCATTTGAATGTGAATAGCCTAGAGTGTTGTGAAAGAAAAGATTCTTGGTATAAAAGTTGATCAGTCTCTAAAGCCATCAAAACACCTTCCTGTTGCTAGTGGTTGGACAAATAGGATTTTAGATTGTATTTACAGAAATATTGAATACTAGTCTAAAGAAGTTATGGTTTCATTGTATAGGTTGCTGGTTAGGCCACATTTGAAATATTGTATTTAGTCTTGGGCTTCTTACTGCAGTAAAGACATCGAATTGCTGAAAAAGATTCAGAGGAGGGCTACCAAAATGGTGCCTGGGATGCAGGGGTTGTCATATAAGGAGAGATTATGATCCTTAGAATTGTTTTCTATGGAAAGAAAAAGAGTTAGTGAGGACTTGCTGGAAATGTTAATGGTGTAAATTATGTTGATTCATCAACATTTTTCATACTCAACAGCAAGAATTATAAAACTAAGGCACACAAATTTAGTACAGTAGAAGCCATTTTCAGCTAAGATAAGTTTATTTTTCAAATAGGTTGGTTGGCCTGTGAAATGGATTACCTTCAGATGTTGTGGGGCAGTAATTTTGAGTTTAAAAAAAGCTTAATAGATGTATGAATGATTAGGGCTAGCTGTATTAATAGATGTATGAATGATTAGGGCTAGCTGTATTAATAGATGTATGAATGATTAGGGCTAGCTGTATTAATAGATGTATGAATGATTAGGGCTAGCTGTATTAATAGATGTATGAATGATTAGGGCTAGCTGTATTAATAGATGTATGAATAATTAGGGCTAGCTGTATTAATAGATGTATGAATGATTAGGGCTAGCTGTAATAATAGATGTATGAATGATTAGGGCTAGCTGTATTAATAGATGTATGAATGATAAGGGCTGGCTGTACTTTTTTTCATTTTTAAATTAATTTATTCAGTAGAGTGAGTTTGGCTTAGAGGATAGGACAACTGATATAGACCAACAGATCAATAAACATTATGTTTTGTTATATCATTTAATGTTTTTCAAGTGAAGAACCAAACAGTTCCTCTTTTGTCTCTTTCTGACTTCTGTTTTTTTATCTATAAATCTTCTTCAAACCTCATAGAAGGAACTGTTTTCAACATGTGTAAAAACATTAGTACAGGTTACATTAATGACAAAGAATATTTCTAGATATTTTGAGGACTTTGTGAATATTACTTAGAACTCGGTATACACTTCGACATAATCATCTGTCGTACAATCATTTTATGTTATTTATGCTTTAAGGGAACTTTAATATTAATAGAATTATTCTCAGTTTATTGTTCAATCTTTTGTTCTGCCCCTCGTTTTTTAATGTAGTAAATTGGGTCGACCATTCAAAGACTTTGAGAGAACAAGGTATAAAAGAGGAAGAAACCCTCTTGCTACGACGAAAGTTTTTCTTTTCTGACCAGAATGTTGACTCCAGGGATCCTGTTCAGTTAAATTTATTGTATGTTCAGGTATGTGTGTGTATGTTTATAAACTGTGTGGTGTGTATTGGTTATCTACACAGGCATCTGTTCAGTTTTTACAATCATATGGTGTTTCAAATTTCAAAATTCTTATTTAAAAATATTAGATGTTATGTTTTAGTAATTGGTTGAATGTTAATGTTTATTTTACTGTTTGTAGGCATGTTCCATTTCATTTTGATATTCTTTTCATTGAACATTATTTTACAGAAAGGTATATGTGTGTGTATACTTCCTGTTTAAAGATATTTTAAATTACATTTTAGTGTCAATAGCATATTTTTATCAGAAGTTCCTGTTACTGATTGTCTTAGTTTGTGTCAGAACAAAAGAAAAAAACCTGTTGTAATAATAGTTCATTTATTTCTGTTTAGAAATTAATTTGTGCAGTGGTGCAATTCTTGTTAAAAAGTATTGGAATACACAGTGTGATTACATGTATGTTTGTATTTGTTTGGGTTGATAATCACACTAGGTTTTGTTGTTGTTCATTGTAATACACAGTGTTGTACCATGTAAGTTAGTATTTGTTTGGGGTTGATAAACACACAAGGTTTTGTTGTTGTTCATTGTAATACACAGTGTTGTACCATGTAAGTTTGTATTTGTTTGGGGTTGATAATCACAGTAGGTTTTGTTGTTGTTCATTGTAATACACAGTGTTGTACCATGTAAGTTTGTATTTGTTTGGGGTTGATAATCACAGTAGGTTTTGTTGTTGTTCATTGTAATACACAGTGTTGTACCATGTAAGGTTGTATTTGTTTGGCGTTGATAATCACAGTAGGTTTTGTTTTTGTTCATTGTAATACACAGTGTTGTACCATGTAAGTTTGTATTTGTTTGGGGTTGATAATCACAGTAGGTTTTGTTGTTGTTCATTGTAATACACAGTGTTGTACCATGTAAGTTTGTATTTGTTTGGGTTTGATAATCACAGTAGGTTTTGTTGTTGTTCATTGTAATACACAGTGTTGTACCATGTAAGTTTGTATTTGTTTGGGGTTGATAATCACACTAGGTTTTGTTGTTGTTCATTGTAATACACAGTGTGGTACCATGTAAGTTTGTATTTGTTTGGGGTTGATAATCACACTAGGTTTTGTTGTTGTTCATTGTAATACACAGTGTTGTATCATGTAAGTTTGTATTTGTTAGGGGTTGATAATTACACTAGGTTTTGTTGTTGTTCATTGTAATACACAGTGTTGTACCATGTAAGTTTGTATTTGTTTGGAGTTGATAATCACACTAGGTGTTGTTGTTGTTCTTGTAATAAACTGTGTGGTACCATGTAAGTTAGTATTTGTTTGGGGTTGATAATCACATTAGGTTTTGTTGTTGTTCATTGTAATACACAGTGTTGTACCATGTAAGTTAGTATTTGTTTGGAGTTGATAATCACACTAGGTGTTGTTGTTGTTCTTGTAATAAACTGTGTGGTACCATGTAAGTTAGTATTTGTTTGGGGTTGATAATCACACAAGGTTTTGTTGTTGTTCATTGTAATACACAGTGTTGTACCATGTAAGTTTGTATTTGTTTGGGGTTGATAATCACAGTAGGTTTTGTTGTTGTTCATTGTAATACACAGTGTTGTACCATGTAAGGTTGTATTTGTTTGGCGTTGATAATCACAGTAGGTTTTGTTTTTGTTCATTGTAATACACAGTGTTGTACCATGTAAGTTTGTATTTGTTTGGGGTTGATAATCACAGTAGGTTTTGTTGTTGTTCATTGTAATACACAGTGTTGTACCATGTAAGTTTGTATTTGTTTGGGTTTGATAATCACAGTAGGTTTTGTTGTTGTTCATTGTAATACACAGTGTTGTACCATGTAAGTTTGTATTTGTTTGGGGTTGATAATCACACTAGGTTTTGTTGTTGTTCATTGTAATACACAGTGTGGTACCATGTAAGTTTGTATTTGTTTGGGGTTGATAATCACACTAGGTTTTGTTGTTGTTCATTGTAATACACAGTGTTGTACCATGTAAGTTTGTATTTGTTTGGGGTTGATAATCACAGTAGGTTTTGTTGTTGTTCATTGTAATACACAGTGTTGTACCATGTAAGTTTGTATTTGTTTGGGGTTGATAATCACACTAGGTTTTGTTGTTGTTCATTGTAATACACAGTGTGGTACCATGTAAGTTTGTATTTGTTTGGAGTTGATAATCACACTAGGTGTTGTTGTTGTTCTTGTAATAAACTGTGTGGTACCATGTAAGTTAGTATTTGTTTGGGGTTGATAATCACATTAGGTTTAGTTGTTGTTCATTGTAATACACAGTGTTGTACCATGTAAGTTGGTATTTGTTTGGGGTTGATAATCACACTAGGTTTTGTTGTTGTTCATTGTAATACACAGTGTTGTACCATGTAAGTTTGTATTTGTTTGGGGTTGATAATCACATTAGGTTTAGTTGTTGTTCATTGTAATACACAGTGTTGTACCATGTAAGTTGGTATTTGTTTGGGGTTGATAATCACACTAGGTTTTGTTGTTGTTCATTGTAATACACAGTGTTGTACCATGTAAGTTTGTATTTGTTTGGGGTTGATAATCACACTAGGTTTTGTTGTTGTTCATTGTAATACACAGTGTTGTACCATGTAAGTTTGTATTTGTTTGGGGTTGATAATCACACTAGGTTTTGTTGTTGTTCATTGTAATACACAGTGTTATACCATGTAAGTTTGTATTTGTTTGGGGTTGATAATCACACTAGGTTTTGTTGTTGTTCATTGTAATACACAGTGTTGTACCATGTACGTTTGTATTTGTTTGGAGTTGATAATCACACTAGGTGTTGTTGTTGTTCTTGTAATAAACTGTGTGGTACCATGTAAGTTAGTATTTGTTTGGGTTGATAATCACAGTAGGTTTTGTTGTTGTTCATTGTAATACACAGTGTTGTACCATGTAAGTTTGTATTTGTTTGGGGTTGATAATCACACTAGGTTTTGTTGTTGTTCATTGTAATACACAGTGTTGTACCATGTAAGTTTGTATTTGTTTGGGGTTGATAATCACAGTAGGTTTTGTTGTTGTTCATTGTAATACACAGTGTTGTACCATGTAAGTTTGTATTTGTTTGGGGTTGATAATCACATTAGGTTTTGTTGTTGTCATTGTAATACACAGTGTTGTACCATGTAAGTTTGTATTTGTTTGGGGTTGATAATCACACTAGGTTTTGTTGTTGTTCATTGTAATACACAGTATGGTACCATGTAAGTTTGTATTTGTTTGGAGTTTATTATCACACAATGTGTTTTTTTGGTTTGTTCTGATCACAAAATGTTATGTGTGTTTGAATAGTAACATAGTATGATTTTACACATTTCTTACAAACATAGTTCGGAAGAATTTTTTAAAGTATATTTACAATTTATAATATTGTTTTATTTTTCGTTGTTTTAAACCTTTATTTATGTTTACATTTATGATATAAATGTCTCCTAATCTTTTTTGGACCTTTGAGTGAAATATGAAATATAGTTTATTGTAGACCATTATAGAATATCATGTGTGTCATAATGCATATTATATACAGAACCAATGGGTATATATCAAAGCACATTATGCAAAGAAGGACGTCACTTTTATGTGACACTAAAACTTATATTTAAAATGCTACCTGGAGAATTGAATCATATTATTTTCAAAGTGAATGCTTGTGAGATGTGTGTTAGAAATTAGAATTACTTAATTAAATATGTTCATTAGCAATGTGGTTTTCACAAGATATGTTTTTTTAAAAGTAACTGTGTTTATGCAGATATGTGTTTGTTTTGTGAAGCCATAAGTTTATGAACTTTACAGTTTCAAATGTATGGATGATGTGAACATTAATGTATAATAATGCTTTACTTACAAACTAAGGTACGAAAACATTTTGAAGTTGGTAATAATAATTATGCTTTACATATACAAAGTAACTCAAAGTCAAATTTTAGGACTGAAAGATTATGTACAGCAATGTTTTTTACTTTTGTATGTATCATGTATGGTAATTAACAGGTGTTTTTAACATTAGCTACAAATCACATTAACATTACAGTTGTTATAAATTCTTGAAGGAAAAATATTTTTTTCTAATTATGTAGGCACAAGGTGCAATTCTTAATGGAACTCACCCAGTCACATATGAACAGGCTTGCAAGTTTGCTGGAGTTCAGTGCCAGATTCAGTTTGGGGATCACAGTGAAGTGAAACACAAACCTGGTTTTCTCGAGTAAGTTAATATAACCAGGTGACATAAAAGTTAAAATGATTTTAAAATATTAGTCATTTCAAATATATTTGCTTAAAGCATATCAATAAATGTTTTCTTAAGCAAATTTGAAAAGAATTGAAAAGTTTAAAACATGAATAAAGCTGGTTTATTTTTGTGTAACTTGCAAATAAATATCCGGGTATAATTATAAATTTGAAGCTTGAAAACCAACATTCTATTAATTGGATCCAATAATAAAAAATATTTTAAAAGACTCGTGATTGTGATATAAAAGTGTAACATAATTTGTGCTTTTGAATGAAAATAGGATTAAATATTTACTATTTTATTGTAATACTTTGTGAAATCTAGTATTGCAAATTTCAAAATTATTAATTGTAGTAAATAAATGTAAATCTATTTTAAGAGGAATATATAATTTAAGTATCACTTTGAAAATAATGTTTTATGAATTTCTTGAGACATCCTTTAAAAAAGTACAAAACTATCTAAGATAAAAAATGTTTTCCTGTGTATAATTTAGATGTTTATTCCTAATAATATTGTAATAAATTGGAACTGGACACACACTGTTTTTATTTTGAGGCTTAGCTTCATTTTAAGTAATATCCATAAAGTGCTAATTTAATATTTTACTGTGATAAAAGACAATGAAAATTAGTTCATACATAAAAAAAGTTTTGTATTTATCCAGAACTTTCTCTGTCCTTAGCATTACCTTGAAAGACACATCCACATGGTCACTAAGCCTTACACAAACACAGTAAATACTAACTTGTGTAGCAACACCTTTTTGTATCATGATATGTTGTGTGCTTAGATTGTTTAACTCATAAACTTTAAATGTGGCTATTACCCAATTAAAAGAAAGTCTGTAATTAGTTTTGAATACATGCTTTAAAAACGTGTGTATTACCATTTATTGTTTGAAACACACAAGATTGGAATGAAATGAAGAATTTATGAAAATATTAATCTGTATTGGTGATTTCTGTATCATTATTTGCTTCTGTTTACAGCATCAAGGAGTTTTTGCCAAAAGATTACTGGAAAGTAAAAGGAATTGAAAAGAAAATATTTGTGGTATGAATTTTGGATCACGTCTTGACTTTGTTTTAGTGTTTTGAATTTGGAAACGGACTAAATAGAAATTATGAAAAAAAAAATAGACCATTTAATTCAGAACATGAAGGACGGAAGTAATAGGAGTGTCCCCCCCCCCATGCGATGAAGGCTAAACGTACGTGTGAATTAGTTAAGCGTTACAATAATAATATTTAAGATCAAGAACAGCATTTTTGAAAATACTTACCATAAGGAAAAATTGTAAATCTATCCATAGACTTTACTGTAATTATACAGTTTATTTGTGTGAAATGTTGCTGTATTGGCTGTATTGTTTGCTCTGGCATCACCTGTTTATCCACGTTAATGTGCTGTACCGTTAGATCAACAAATGAAGTTAAGAAAATATATCTTATTTTTACATAAAATCTATGGTGATAAAATGGAAATTAACTTATGAAAATATTTAACAAAACCTATGTGGAAAACATTAAGTTAACAAGGCTTTGTATGGAGAGAGTAAACGCGTGATTAATTTATATTGGAACAACTTATTTAGTTGTTAAACGTGGTGAAATATTAGATACAACTGCTGAACCATAGTAAAGATACATTTTAGTGATGCTTATAAACATACTTATGTTGCAACTTGTGTTATTTAATAAACTGTGTGATCTTACAAATACTGTTCAAGTATTTACTACAAAATATATTTATATTTTTTTAAACATTTTTTACACCTCTGAGTTTTAAATATTAAAGTGATGTGGCAACTGTTCAGCTGCTTATTTAATTAAACATTTTTTACACCTCTGAGTTTTAAATATTAAAGTGATGTGGCAACTGTTCAGCTGCTTATTTAATTGTTACAGAAAAAAATACACTAATAGTTTAAGCAAAAAACGTATGTTTTTCTGTAACATTTTTTTCTGTAAAGTGTTTGTATAATATTTACACTAATGATGTATTTTTAGTAAACTAGTTATACTTGATTGACGCTAATGATGTATTTTTTAGTAAACTGGTTATACATAATTTACACTAATGACATATTTTTTAGTAAACTGGTTATACATGATGGACACTTATAATGTACTTTGCAATCAGGAACATAAAACATGCCTGCACCTAAGTGAAATTGAGGCTAAGGTCAAATATGTGTCACTGGCCCGTTCCCTCAGAACATATGGAGTTACGTTCTTCTTGGTCAAGGTAAGCAGTTGTTTCTGTTACTTGATGAAAATATTCAGGATTCGTTCTTTCACTTGTATTTTAATTGTATGATGTAGGAGTGATCGTGGCTGTAACATGGTTCTTAAACTAATCTTGCATTGTTAGCAAATGAATGTTGTTTTTTTTGTTTCCTCAGATTTATTGTTTAAGTATGTCATAAATTTGACCTAAATTTGGCTATAAAATATTTTTCATTGCTTTCAGGAAAAAATGAAAGGCAAAAACAAATTAGTACCTCGGTTGCTTGGAGTTACAAAGGACAGTGTCTTAAGACTAGATGAAAAGACAAAAGAGGTAGAGTGAAAAGGTTTAATAATAAATTGAAATGAGAATCACATAATGGAATATATTGATAAAACAGTATTTGAAACAAAAGAAATCAGATAACTATAATTACTGATAATGAATAATAAAATAATAGTAGTTTAAACAATTTATGGGAGAATCTTTTCAAGTTGTTTACCTTTTCGGCAATTTTTTTTAAATATTTGTTTCAGATATTAAAGACATGGCCATTGACTACGGTCAGAAGATGGGCAGCATCTCCAAACAGTTTCACGCTGGTAAGATATCGTGTTGATGTATATTGTGGATATAGATGTTCTTTTGAAAAGCTTATAGAAATAATGTATCATGGCTTTAGAATTAGTGAAGTGTATGTTTTGTATTACAGAGGTTCTAAAATGTCTGTTTATAAAGGTTATATTCTAGAATTAAAACTTTGAAAGAACACACTGATTTGTTCTTCAATACATTCAAAGGGCTTTTCCTGTTTTGTTTTCTTTCAAGGACTTTGGTGACTATTCTGATTCTTACTACTCTGTTCAGACAACAGAGGGCGAGCAGATCTCCCAACTTATTGCAGGTTATATAGATATCATTTTGAAAAAGGTAAAAACATTTTACTTTGAAAATATTACTCATCTTATTATTTCAAGTTTTTACTACAAGAGAGAGAAGAGTATGTTAGTTCTAAACAAATTAATGTTATTTTCTGTTTTTGCTTCAAAGTATACGGTGATGTGGTATCCCAAGTAAAAACTATGGAAAACTAAAAACATTAGGTTTGGTTTATTTAGTACACTACTACTGTTCACATTTTATCATTTTCACTCACAATCACGTATTTATGACTTTATAAAGTTCACAGTGAGCTCAATTCATATCCATATTGTACAAGTACTCAAATTGTTTTATGGAAAGTAAAGGGCTCTTTGTTATATACAGAGCAGTTTGCATATCTTTATTATCTCAGAGTGAATGTTTAAAAGGCCAGCAACTCTTTATGCTGGCATTTTGCAGCATATTATTTACAAGGGATACACCAGCTAATAAAGTACATTATTGATAATCTTGTTTTGTAACAACATATCCGTGACATATCTGTAAACATGTTTTGTTCTAACATATTTGAGTACCAAGGTGTAAAGAGAATTTTTGAAAAATGGAGTAGAGAGATACGACAGCTAATGAAGTACATGTTGGCTGTCATGTTTCACACTGTTCTTTAGAGAGATACGACAGCTAATGAAGTACATGTTGGCTGTCATGTTTCACACTGTTCTTTAGAGAGATACGACAGCTAATGAAGTACATGTTGGCTGTCATGTTTCACACTGTTCTTCAGAGAGATACGACAGCTAATGAAGTACATGTTGGCTGTCATGTTTCACACTGTTTTTCAGAGAGTTACGACAGCTAATGAAGTACATGTTGGCTGTCATGTTTCACACTGTTCTTCAGAGAGATTCGACAGCTAATGAAGTACATGTTGGCTGTCATGTTTCACACTGTTCTTTAGAGAGATACGACAGCTAATGAAGTACATGTTGGCTGTCATGTTTCACACTGTTGTTTTTGTAATGTGCTAACAGTAATGTATCCATTATTAACTTTTTGTTTACTGTCTCTGGATGAAGGTTGGGGATTACATTTTACACACCAAAACCATGATGTTGCTACTATCCCTATTGTGACAAAAATGAGTTACATCTGAAACACATTCTTTTAGTTATTAAACCTAATTTACTAATGGCAAAATATCTGCTAATTTTTCATCTAAACAAAAGAGTCTCTCATAGTTGTTCTTTTCTTCAGCAAAAATCCAAAGACCACTTTGGTATCGAAGGAGACGAAGGTTCCACGATGGTGGAGGACAGTGTTTCTCCTGCAAAGTGAGTAGACATGAATTTCTAATCATTTGATTATCTGAAACGCATAGTGAACTTGGTTTATTTTAACCCTAATAATGTTGTGTAATGCTTTAATTTTGTGAAGGCTTACCTTATGGAATTATGGAATTTAAATTTTTTTCTTTTTAAATAAAAACACAGAACGTATAAACTTTATCAGAATTTTCTTGAAAGGATAAAAACCTCAAGCCTCATGTTTATTTGTGTGTTTTATGCTCATTTTTGCTATTGCAACTTATGTTTTTTATAAAGTATGTGTAAGAGGAAGCTTACTCATGTCCTTATTACAGTTTGATATGTGCATGTAACCATTGTTTTAACAAGATTTATAAAAACTCAGACTAGTTCTTGTATGTTTAAATAATCTGATATAAAACTTCAAATATTGTAGTAATTCAAATATTGTAGACAAAATGCCAAATTAACTGAAAGTTAATTATCAGTTTATACAGATAAACTTGGAATATTTACTTCAGGTTCAAAAGAAATGTTTACGTTACCTTCTCTGTAACATGACATTTGTTTACTTCAGTTTTCTTTACCACTCTTCTGTGATGTTCTGAGTATGAATGCGGATATTACGAAAACATTTGTTTAGTTTTATACCCTTCAGACTTCTTTGTTTATGGAGATATAAATTGAAAAGTCAAACCCTATTTTCACACCTTGTTATCAGGCCCTTTCACAAACTGTTAGTAACTTTTTCTTATCTTTGCTCTTACATCATTTATAACCCAGAAAAAGTTCTAATTTAACAAATGACATTCAATCTACTCATGTTTTCAGTACATATTTTTAGTTATTTCTCTGTACAGACTGAATGTCACTGTTGTTGAGTTTTGATCAAATTATTTTAAGCTTAGCTAGAAACCCAGTAATAATAATTAAAGTGCAGTGTTTGGTTGTTTTTAAGTCCTGAAATGCATATTTGAAATAAATGAAAAGTATTTGATGTACTACTAGTACTATAGTTAAAAAAACAACAAAATCAAATACAAGTACTATTTGTTTGTTATGTACGTTTTTTTTGTTGTTGTTATTAAAGTAATTGAGCCTGTATAGACAGAGTTAAAAGCTGATATTAGAAGCTACCCTCACAAAATTGTTTTCCAGAGTAAGGATTTTCAATGAATACATTTGCTCTTTGATGAAAATGCAGCCTAGGGGGTTCTAAAGTTTAATTTTCCACCCATCATGTGATAAGTTGGCACAAACATACTTTTCATATAACGTTTGAATTATAAAACTTAAGACTGCTATTGTAAGAACATCTTGGAAGTAACATTTTCTCATTTTCAAACAAAATCATATAAATTTTTGGAAGTTATTTGTAATGAATATACCACAAAATTTGTTCTCATATTTCACTGTGAAACTTGGAATGTTCAAATCCTGAGAACGATTTCGCGCTAGCAGATGCTGTGAAACGTACTGTAATAAAGCAATGTGTTATACTGTAATAAAGCAATGTGTTATAGCAAGAAAAGTCACAAAAATTAATAAAGAAGAATATTTGCTTTAATATTTTGTGTTATTTTCCTAAAAATGTGTAATATGCTGGTTGGTTACTGAGGAGACACAGGTTATTAACTATTATTTTTTGTGTTTTAATGAGTTTAACCAAAAATGCTTCATACTTTAGAATTACGCACACACTGTTGTTGCATTTTGAATGTTTAATTAATTAAACTGATGTTATAAAGGTGTTACCTAATGAAATGAAAAATGTATTTTGTGGAACTAAAGATATTGAATTTTGATTGCCTGAACGTGCACGTGGTTTGCATAATTGTACTTATAAGGCTTCAAGAATGAGAAGTGGGCCAAGACTGCATGGTTTTGTGCATTGTTTTCCATTCATGCATTTTTTAAGCAAAGTGGAACTTTCTCTGTGATAATAACATTCACAGCTTTAGCTTTAAATGTAAAGTTTAAATTGGTGGAAAAGAAAATATCTGTATGTTGGTATTATTATTACCCTAATGAGAATGATTTGTTTCACGTGCATGCTGAAAGCAGGAGAGGTCAAGGTTAGTATTTTTTAAAAAAAGTCAAGAGAAAAAACTAATGTAAGATATAACTTGTGAATAACAAGGAAAAACGTGTTTTAAAAATTATTTTTATTTCTACATGTCTTTTGGGTTTCTTTTACTTACATTTGTTTTATGTGTTTAAATATCTGTTTTATACAAACATGTACCAGAATTTTGTGTACAAATGTCTGTGTCTGTAGCTTTGAATGAGAGTAATTTTTATTTGCATCAGACAGTCAAAATAGTTGATTACTTTTAGAAATACACAAATATAAACCAGGACATACTGAAGTACTGAAGGTAGTGTTTTTTTCCCTTTTCACTCTTAAAGTGGAAACTGATCATTTTTCAAAGCTTGTTCTTTTTAGTGATTTATTGGGTCAAAATAGAATACATTGTTATCGTTTCATATGTTGTTTTCTGCTAGTTATTTCACAAATGATTAACCAGGAGTTCTAAGACAAATACATTTAATTGTTCTGAATGCTTTCTAGTTATGGATGATTCATAAAGTTTCTCTTTTATTTTTTAAATATTCCTGAACCCTAGACTCATGTTTTCATAAAGCAGATGGAGATTCAAGTAAAATAAAGTTGTTTGAAAGTATGGGGTAAATTAAAACTTATTACATGCTACAAAAAATTTTAAGTAAAATATTTAAATTTTTCCAGAATAAAAATCCCAATAGTTGTGGTTTATAAGTGTTGTTTTCAGTAGGAAGTACCAGTTATCTTAATTTCATGAATCCAGATATATACTTAAAACTATGTTAAGAAACTAGAACTGTGTGTAATAACATTATAAGACTTTTAGTCAAAGTTAAATTGGCTGTGAGTTACAACTTTTTCTGTGTATGTGTGTGCTTCAGTTTGTTTCTTTATGGAGTTTTAATCAGAACAGTTTTAATGATAGAGAGAGAGTATATTTGTGTGATGTCGAGAAAACCCACTTGTAGAGAAATATATATGCAAAAACGGCTCGTTTGGGTTCAGAAAATATTTTACGTAGAAGAGCGAACAACGTTTCGACCTTCTTCAGTCATCGTCAGGTTCACAAAGAAAGAAAGAGGTAACTGACAGGGAGCTGACCACATGTTTGGAAGGGGTTGTGTAACTGAGTGTTGGAATGTAGAGGGCAGTGTTAGATGTTTGAATATATAATTTTATGTTATTTATTTTATTATATTTAATATAGGTATAAAGGTGTTCCTTTATATTGGTTTATTTTGGGTTTAAGTTGTTGTATAAGTAAGGCTTCTTTAATTTTGCATTTGTTTATGTTTGTTTCTTTATTTAGTATTTGAGTGTTTTCTATGGTTATGTTGTGTTTATTTGACTTGCAGTGTTCGAAAACGTGTGAAGGTGACTTTTTATGTTCTTTGAATCTGGTTTCCATTTTTCTACTTGTTTCTCCAATATAGAAGTTGTGGCAGTTATCACATTGTATTTTATAAATAATGTTGGTGTGGTGTTTGTCAGTGCAGTTTTTACATAGTATAGACCTCAGTTTTGTGCCTGGTTTTTGAATAAATTTGGTATTAACTGGAATGTCATATTTTGTTACTAGTTTTTGTCAAATGTTGGTTATTTGTCGTGATTTTTGATTCGTGAGATATATTTACTTTTGTTGGTTGATTTTGCTTTCTGTCTAGGTGTGTGCGTATAATGTTTTCATTATATGAAAACCATATATTCCTGACATCATTGTTCGCTCTTCTATGTAAAATATTTTCTCAACCCAAACGAGCCGTTTTTACATATATAGTATATTTGTGTATTGTATACAAGAAGTACATGTAGTGTTATTATGAATGTTATATAGTTTCCTTTGTTAGTGGTATATAGGACCAATGTTATGAATTGTTAATAATTTCCTTTGTTGATGTTATTTAGGACCATTGTTATTCATTTTTAATAGTTTATTTTGTTGGTGGTACTTAGGACCATTGTAATTGTTCATTTTTAATAGTTTACTTTGTTAATGGTACTTAGGAATTGTGTTGTTATTAAGTTTTTAATAGTTTATTTTGTTAATGATACTTAGGAATTGTGTTGTTATTAAGTTTTTAACAGTTTATTTTGTTATTGGTATTTAGGAATTGTGTTGTTATTAAGTTTTTAACAGTTTATTTTGTTAATGGTACTTAGGAATTGTGTTGTTATTAATGTTTAATAATTTCCTTTTTTGCTGTTATTTACGACCACTGTTATTGTGAATGTGTAATAGTTTCTTTTGTGATATCCAGGGCCACAATTCTACAACACACCCCAGCAGCAAAGCTGTCACATGCCAGCTCAGGTTCAGTTGCAATTCCTGCTATTATGAGAAGTGGAGTAGATGGTAAGAAAATTATCTTAAGTAAAATAAGATTTTCTAAATACCTACATTCAATTTTAATTTAATGGTTGACACATATTTGTTTATTTATAATTTTTGACAATTTTTTGCTTTACATAACTACATTTTAAAGTTAACTGAACAGCCCTTAAATCATTTTATGTGCCATGGCAAGAACAAAGAATCTATCAATACTTTGTGTTTATTTTGTCTTTCATAATGTTAATAATTGTAGAAGTACATTTATGTACTGTTAAAAGTAAAAACAAACAAACATGTTGGAACTATGTATTTCATTTACATGTATGTCTTGGATGTAGATAAGTTTGACACTGATTAGAGATAGAACTATGTATTTCATATACATGTATGTCTTGGATGTTGATAAGTTTGACACTGATTAGAGATAGAACTATGTATTTCATATACATGTATGTCTTGGATGTAGATAAGTTTGACACTGATTAGAGATAGAACTATGTATTTCATATACATGTATGTCTTGGATGTAGATAAATTTGACACTGATTAGAGATAGAACTATGTATTTCATTTACATGTATGTCTTGGATGTAGATAAATTTGACACTGATTAGAGATAGAACTATGTATTTCATTTACATGTATGTTTTGGATGTAGATAAATTTGACACTGATTAGAGATAGAACGATGTATTTCATATACATGTATGTCTTGGATGTAGATAAATTTGACACTGATTAGAGATAGAACTATGTATTTCATATACATGTATGTTTTGGATGTAGATAAATTTTACACTGATTAGAGATAGAACTATGTATTTCATATACATGTATGTTTTGGATGTAGATAAATTTGACACTGATTAGAGATAGAACTATGTATTTCATATACATGTATGTCTTGGATGTAGATAAGTTTGACACTGATTAGAGATAGAACTATGTATTTCATATACATGTATGTCTTGGATGTAGATAAGTTTGACACTGATTAGAGATAGAACTATGTATTTCATATACATGTATGTTTTGGATGTAGATAAATTTTACACTGATTAGAGATAGAACTATGTATTTCAGTTACGTGTATGTTTTGGATGTAGATAAATTTGACACTGATTAGAGATAGAACTATGTATTTCATATACATGTATGTTTTGGATGTAGATAAATTTTACACTGATTAGAGATAGAACTATGTATTTCATTTACATGTATGTTTTGGATGTAGATAAATTTTACACTGATTAGAGATAGAACTATGTATTTCATATACATGTATGTCTTGGATGTAGATAAATTTTACACTGATTAGAGATAGAACTATGTATTTCATTTACATGTATGTTTTGGATGTAGATAAATTTTACACTGATTAGAGATAGAACTATGTATTTCATATACATGTATGTCTTGGATGTAGATAAATTTTACACTGATTAGAGATAGAACTATGTATTTCATATACATGTATGTTTTGGATGTAGATAAATTTTACACTGATTAGAGATAGAACTATGTATTTCATTTACGTGTATGTTTTGGATGTAGATAAATTTGACACTGATTAGAGATAGAACTATGTATTTCATATACATGTATGTCTTGGATGTAGATAAATTTGACACTGATTAGAGATAGAACTATGTATTTCATATACATGTATGTCTTGGATGTAGATAAGTTTGACACTGATTAGAGATAGAACTATGTATTTCATATACATGTATGTCTTGGATGTAGATAAGTTTGACACTGATTAGAGATAGAACTATGTATTTCATATACATGTATGTCTTGGATGTAGATAAATTTGACACTGATTAGAGATAGAACTATGTATTTCATTTACATGTATGTCTTGGATGTAGATAAATTTGACACTGATTAGAGATAGAACTATGTATTTCATTTACATGTATGTTTTGGATGTAGATAAATTTGACACTGATTAGAGATAGAACGATGTATTTCATATACATGTATGTCTTGGATGTAGATAAATTTTACACTGATTAGAGATAGAACTATGTATTTCATATACATGTATGTTTTGGATGTAGATAAATTTTACACTGATTAGAGATAGAACTATGTATTTCATTTACATGTATGTTTTGGATGTAGATAAATTTTACACTGATTAGAGATAGAACTATGTATTTCATATACATGTATGTCTTGGATGTAGATAAATTTTACCCTGATTAGAGATAGAGCTATGTATTTCATATACATGTATGTTTTGGATGTAGATAAATTTTACACTGATTAGAGATAGAACTATGTATTTCATTTACGTGTATGTTTTGGATGTAGATAAATTTGACACTGATTAGAGATAGAACTATGTATTTCATTTACATGTATGTCTTGGATGTAGATAAATTTGACACTGATTAGAGATAGAACTATGTATTTCATATTCATGTATGTTTTGGATGTAGATAAATTTTACACTGATTAGAGATAGAACTATGTATTTCATATACATGTATGTCTTGGATGTAGATAAGTTTGACACTGATTAGAGATAGAACTATGTATTTCATATACATGTATGTTTTGGATGTAGATAAATTTGACACTGATTAGAGATAGAACTATGTATTTCATATACATGTATGTCTTGGATGTAGATAAATTTGACACTGATTAGAGATAGAACTATGTATTTCATATACATGTATGTCTTGGATGTAGATAAGTTTGACACTGATTAGAAATAGAACTATGTATTTCATATACATGTATGTCTTGGATGTAGATAAATTTGACACTGATTAGAGATAGAACTATGTATTTCATATACATGTATGTCTTGGATGTAGATAAATTTGACACTGATTAGAGATAGAACTATGTATTTCATATACATGTATGTCTTGGATGTAGATAAATTTGACACTGATTAGAGATAGAACTATGTATTTCATTTACGTGTATGTTTTGGATGTAGATAAATTGGACACTGATTAGAGATAGAACTATGTATTTCATATACATGTATGTTTTGGATGTAGATAAATTTTACACTGATTAGAGATAGAACTATGTATTTCATTTACATGTATGTTTTGGATGTAGATAAATTTTACACTGATTAGAGATAGAACTATGTATTTCATATACATGTATGTCTTGGATGTAGATAAATTTTACACTGATTAGAGATAGAACTATGTATTTCATATACATGTATGTTTTGGATGTAGATAAATTTTACACTGATTAGAGATAGAACTATGTATTTCATTTACGTGTATGTTTTGGATGTAGATAAATTTGACACTGATTAGAGATAGAACTATGTATTTCATTTACATGTATGTCTTGGATGTAGATAAATTTGACACTGATTAGAGATAGAACTATGTATTTCATATACATGTATGTCTTGGATGTAGATAAGTTTGACACTGATTAGAGATAGAACTATGTATTTCATATACATGTATGTTTTGGATGTAGATAAATTTGACACTGATTAGAGATAGAACTATGTATTTCATATACATGTATGTCTTGGATGTAGATAAGTTTGACACTGATTAGAGATAGAACTATGTATTTCATATACATGTATGTCTTGGATGTAGATAAGTTTGACACTGATTAGAGATAGAACTATGTATTTCATATACATGTATGTTTTGGATGTAGATAAATTTGACACTGATTAGAGATAGAACTATGTATTTCATATACATGTATGTTTTGGATGTAGATAAATTTTACACTGATTAGAGATAAACTGTATTTCATATACATGTATGTCTTGGATGTAGATAAGTTTGACACTGATTAGAGATAGAACTGTGTATTTCATATACATGTATGTTTTGGATGTAGATAAGTTTGACACTGATTAGAGATAGAACTATGTATTTCATATACATGTATGTTTTGGATGTAGATAAATTTTACACTGATTAGAGATAGAACTATGTATTTGATATACATGTATGTCTTGGATGTAGATAAGTTTGACACTGATTAGAGATAGAACTATGTATTTCATATACATGTATGTCTTGGATGTAGATAAATTTGACACTGATTAGAGATAGAACTATGTATTTCAGATACATGTATGTCTTGGATGTAGATAAGTTTGACACTGATTAGAGATAGAACTATGTATTTCATATACATGTATGTCTTGGATGTAGATAAATTTGACACTGATTAGAGATAGAACTATGTATTTCATTTACATGTATGTCTTGGATGTAGATAAATTTGACACTGATTAGAGATAGAACTATGTATTTCATTTACATGTATGTTTTGGATGTAGATAAATTTGACACTGATTAGAGATAGAACGATGTATTTCATATACATGTATGTCTTGGATGTAGATAAATTTTACACTGATTAGAGATAGAACTATGTATTTCATATACATGTATGTTTTGGATGTAGATAAATTTTACACTGATTAGAGATAGAACTATGTATTTCATTTACATGTATGTTTTGGATGTAGATAAATTTTACACTGATTAGAGATAGAACTATGTATTTCATATACATGTATGTCTTGGATGTAGATAAATTTTACACTGATTAGAGATAGAACTATGTATTTCATATACATGTATGTTTTGGATGTAGATAAATTTTACACTGATTAGAGATAGAACTATGTATTTCATTTACGTGTATGTTTTGGATGTAGATAAATTTGACACTGATTAGAGATAGAACTATGTATTTCATTTACATGTATGTCTTGGATGTAGATAAATTTGACACTGATTAGAGATAGAACTATGTATTTCATATACATGTATGTTTTGGATGTAGATAAATTTTACACTGATTAGAGATAGAACTATGTATTTCATTTACGTGTATGTTTCGGATGTAGATAAATTTGACACTGATTAGAGATTGAACTATGTATTTCATATACCTGTATGTCTTGGATGTAGATAAGTTTGACACTGATTAGAGATAGAACTATGTATTTCATATACATGTATGTCTTGGATGTAGATAAGTTTGACACTGATTAGAAATAGAACTATGTATTTCATATACATGTATGTCTTGGATGTAGATAAATTTGACACTGATTAGAGATAGAACTATGTATTTCATATACATGTATGTCTTGGATGTAGATAAGTTTGACACTGATTAGAGATAGAACTATGTATTTCATATACATGTATGTTTTGGATGTAGATAAATTTGACACTGATTAGAGATAGAACTATGTATTTCATATACATGTATGTCTTGGATGTAGATAAGTTTGACACTGATTAGAGATAGAACTATGTATTTCATATACATGTATGTTTTGGATGTAGATAAATTTGACACTGATTAGAGATAGAACTATGTATTTCATATACATGTATGTCTTGGATGTAGATAAGTTTGACACTGATTAGAGATAGAACTATGTATTTCATATACATGTATGTTTTGGATGTAGATAAATTTGACACTGATTAGAGATAGAACTATGTATTTCATATACATGTATGTCTTGGATGTAGATAAGTTTGACACTGATTAGAGATAGAACTATGTATTTCATATACATGTATGTCTTGGATGTAGATAAATTTGACACTGATTAGAGATAGAACTATGTATTTCATATACATGTATGTCTTGGATGTAGATAAATTTGACACTGATTAGAGATAGAACTATGTATTTCATTTACGTGTATGTTTTGGATGTAGATAAATTTGACACTGATTAGAGATAGAACTATGTATTTCATATACATGTATGTCTTGGATATAGATAAGTTTGACACTGATTAGAGATAGAACTATGTATTTCATATACATGTATGTCTTGGATGTAGATTAGTTTGACACTGATTAGAGATAGAACTATGTATTTCATATACATGTATGTCTTGGATGTAGATAAGTTTGACACTGATTAGAGATAGAACTATGTATTTCATATACATGTATGTCTTGGATGTAGATAAATTTGACACTGATTAGAGATAGAACTATGTATTTCATTTACATGTATGTCTTGGATGTAGATAAATTTGACACTGAATAGAGATAGAACTATGTATTTCATTTACATGTATGTTTTGGATGTAGATAAATTTGACACTGATTAGAGATAGAACGATGTATTTCATATACATGTATGTCTTGGATGTAGATAAATTTTACACTGATTAGAGATAGAACTATGTATTTCATATACATGTATGTTTTGGATGTAGATAAATTTTACACTGATTAGAGATAGAACTATGTATTTCATTTACATGTATGTTTTGGATGTAGATAAATTTTACACTGATTAGAGATAGAACTATGTATTTCATATACATGTATGTTTTGGATGTAGATAAATTTGACACTGATTAGAGATAGAACTATGTATTTCATTTACATGTATGTCTTGGATGTAGATAAATTTGACACTGATTAGAGATAGAACTATGTATTTCATATACATGTATGTTTTGGATGTAGATAAATTTTACACTGATTAGAGATAGAACTATGTATTTCATATACATGTATGTCTTGGATGTAGATAAGTTTGACACTGATTAGAGATAGAACTATGTATTTCATATACATGTATGTTCTGGATGTAGATAAATTTGACACTGATTAGAGATAGAACTATGTATTTCATATACATGTATGTCTTGGATGTAGATAAGTTTGACACTGATTAGAGATAGAACTATGTATTTCATATACATGTATGTCTTGGATGTAGATAAGTTTGACACTGATTAGAGATAGAACTATGTATTTCATATACATGTATGTTTTGGATGTAGATAAATTTGACACTGATTAGAGATAGAACTATGTATTTCATATACATGTATGTTTTGGATGTAGATAAATTTTACACTGATTAGAGATAAACTATGTATTTCATATACATGTATGTCTTGGATGTAGATAAATTTTACACTGATTAGAGATAAACTATGTATTTCATATACATGTATGTCTTGGATGTAGATAAGTTTGACACTGATTAGAGATAGAACTGTGTATTTCATATACATGTATGTTTTGGATGTAGATAAGTTTGACACTGATTAGAGATAGAACTATGTATTTCATATACATGTATGTTTTGGATGTAGATAAATTTTACACTGATTAGAGATAGAACTATGTATTTCATATACATGTATGTCTTGGATGTAGATAAGTTTGACACTGAATAGAGATAGAACTATGTATTTCATATACATGTATGTCTTGGATGTAGATAAGTTTGACACTGATTAGAGATAGAACTATGTATTTCATATACATGTATGTTTTGGATGTAGATAAATTTGACACTGATTAGAGATAGAACTATGTATTTCATATACATGTATGTCTTGGATGTAGATAAGTTTGACACTGATTAGAGATAGAACTATGTATTTCATATACATGTATGTCTTGGATGTAGATAAGTTTGACACTGATTAGAAATAGAACTATGTATTTCATATACATGTATGTCTTGGATGTAGATAAATTTTACACTGATTAGAGATAGAACTATGTATTTCATATACATGTATGTTTTGGATGTAGATAAATTTTACACTGATTAGAGATAGAACTATGTATTTCATATACATGTATGTTTTGGATGTAGATAAATTTGACACTGATTAGAGATAGAACTATGTATTTCATATACATGTATGTCTTGGATGTAGATAAATTTGACACTGATTAGAGATAGAACTATGTATTTCATATACATGTATGTCTTGGATGTAGATAAGTTTGACACTGATTAGAGATAGAACTATGTATTTCATATACATGTATGTCTTGGATGTAGATAAGTTTGACACTGATTAGAGATAGAACTATGTATTTCATATACATGTATGTCTTGGATGTAGATAAATTTGACACTGATTAGAGATAGAACTATGTATTTCATTTACATGTATGTCTTGGATGTAGATAAATTTGACACTGATTAGAGATAGAACTATGTATTTCATTTACATGTATGTATTGGATGTAGATAAATTTGACACTGATTAGAGATAGAACGATGTATTTCATATACATGTATGTCTTGGATGTAGATAAATTTTACACTGATTAGAGATAGAACTATGTATTTCATATACATGTATGTTTTGGATGTAGATAAATTTTACACTGATTAGAGATAGAACTATGTATTTCATTTACATGTATGTTTTGGATGTAGATAAATTTTACACTGATTAGAGATAGAACTATGTATTTCATATACATGTATGTCTTGGATGTAGATAAATTTTACACTGATTAGAGATAGAACTATGTATTTCATATACATGTATGTCTTGGATGTAGATAAGTTTGACACTGATTAGAGATAGAACTATGTATTTCATATACATGTATGTCTTGGATGTAGATAAGTTTGACACTGATTAGAAATAGAACTATGTATTTCATATACATGTATGTCTTGGATGTAGATAAATTTGACACTGATTAGAGATAGAACTATGTATTTCATATACATGTATGTTTTGGATGTAGATAAATTTGACACTGATTAGAGATAGAACTATGTATTTCATATACATGTATGTCTTGGATGTAGATAAGTTTGACACTGATTAGAGATAGAACTATGTATTTCATATACATGTATGTCTTGGATGTAGATAAGTTTGACACTGATTAGAGATAGAACTATGTATTTCATATACATGTATGTTTTGGATGTAGATAAATTTGACACTGATTAGAGATAGAACTATGTATTTCATATACATGTATGTCTTGGATGTAGATAAGTTTGACACTGATTAGAGATAGAACTATGTATTTCATATACATGTATGTCTTGGATGTAGATAAATTTGACACTGATTAGAGATAGAACTATGTATTTCATATACATGTATGTCTTGGATGTAGATAAATTTGACACTGATTAGAGATAGAACTATGTATTTGATTTACGTGTATGTTTTGGATGTAGATAAATTTGACACTGATTAGAGATAGAACTATGTATTTCATATACATGTATGTTTTGGATGTAGATAAATTTTACACTGATTAGAGATAGAACTATGTATTTCATTTACATGTATGTTTTGGATGTAGATAAATTTTACACTGATTAGAGATAGAACTATGTATTTCATATACATGTATGTCTTGGATGTAGATAAATTTTACACTGATTAGAGATAGAACTATGTATTTCACATACATGTATGTTTTGGATGTAGATAAATTTTACACTGATTAGAGATAGAACTATGTATTTCATTTACGTGTATGTTTTGGATGTAGATAAATTTGACACTGATTAGAGATAGAACTATGTATTTCATTTACATGTATGTCTTGGATGTAGATAAATTTGACACTGATTAGAGATAGAACTATGTATTTCATATACATGTATGTCTTGGATGTAGATAAGTTTGACACTGATTAGAAATAGAACTATGTATTTCATATACATGTATGTCTTGGATGTAGATAAATTTGACACTGATTAGAGATAGAACTATGTATTTCATATACATGTATGTCTTGGATGTAGATAAGTTTGACACTGATTAGAGATAGAACTATGTATTTCATATACATGTATGTTTTGGATGTAGATAAATTTGTCACTGATTAGAGATAGAACTATGTATTTCATATACATGTATGTCTTGGATGTAGATAAGTTTGACACTGATTAGAGATAGAACTATGTATTTCATAAACATGTATGTTTTGGATGTAGATAAATTTGACACTGATTAGAGATAGAACTATGTATTTCATATACATGTATGTCTTGGATGTGGATAAGTTTGACACTGATTAGAGATAGAACTATGTATTTCATATACATGTATGTCTTGGATGTAGATAAATTTGACACTGATTAGAGATAGAACTATGTATTTCATATACATGTATGTCTTGGATGTAGATAAATTTGACACTGATTAGAGATAGAACTATGTATTTCATTTACGTGTATGTTTTGGATGTAGATAAATTTGACACTGATTAGAGATAGAACTATGTATTTCATATACATGTATGTTTTGGATGTAGATAAATTTGACACTGATTAGAGATAGAACTATGTATTTCATTTACATGTATGTTTTGGATGTAGATAAATTTTACACTGATTAGAGATAGAACTATGTATTTCATATACATGTATGTCTTGGATGTAGATAAGTTTGACACTGATTAGAGATAGAACTATGTATTTCATATACATGTATGTCTTGGATGTAGATAAATTTGACACTGATTAGAGATAGAACTATGTATTTCAGATACATGTATGTCTTGGATGTAGATAAGTTTGACACTGATTAGAGATAGAACTATGTATTTCATATACATGTATGTCTTGGATGTAGATTAGTTTGACACTGATTAGAGATAGAACTATGTATTTCATGTACATGTATGTCTTGGATGTAGATAAATTTGACACTGATTAGAGATAGAACTATGTATTTCATTTACATGTATGTCTTGGATGTAGATAAATTTGACACTGATTAGAGATAGAACTATGTATTTCATTTACATGTATGTTTTGGATGTAGATAAATTTGACACTGATTAGAGATAGAACTATGTATTTCATTTACATGTATGTTTTGGATGTAGATAAATTTTACACTGATTAGAGATAGAACTATGTATTTCATATACATGTATGTTTTGGATGTAGATAAATTTTACACTGATTAGAGATAGAACTATGTATTTCATTTACATGTATGTTTTGGATGTAGATAAATTTTACACTGATTAGAGATAGAACTATGTATTTCATATACATGTATGTCTTGGATGTAGATAAATTTTACACTGATTAGAGATAGAACTATGTATTTCATTTACGTGTATGTTTTGCATGTAGATAAATTTTACACTGATTAGAGATAGAAATATGTATTTCATTTACATGTATGTCTTGGATGTAGATAAATTTGACACTGATTAGAGATAGAACTATGTATTTCATATACATGTATGTTTTGGATGTAGATAAATTTTACACTGATTAGAGATAAACTATGTATTTCATATACATGTATGTCTTGGATGTAGATAAGTTTGACACTGATTAGAGATAGAACTGTGTATTTCATATACATGTATGTTTTGGATGTAGATAAGTTTGACACTGATTAGAGATAGAACTATGTATTTCATATACATGTATGTTTTGGATGTAGATAAATTTTACACTGATTAGAGATAGAACTATGTATTTCATATACATGTATGTCTTGGATGTAGATAAGTTTGACACTGATTAGAGATAGAACTATGTATTTCATATACATGTATGTCTTGGATGTAGATAAGTTTGACACTGATTAGAGATAGAACTATGTATTTCATATACATGTATGTTTTGGATGTAGATAAATTTGACACTGATTAGAGATAGAACTATGTATTTCATATACATGTATGTCTTGGATGTAGATAAGTTTGACACTGATTAGAGATAGAACTATGTATTTCATATACATGTATGTCTTGGATGTAGATAAATTTGACACTGATTAGAGATAGAACTATGTATTTCATATACATGTATGTTTTGGATGTAGATAAATTTGACACTGATTAGAGATAGAACTATGTATTTCATATACATGTATGTCTTGGATGTAGATAAGTTTGACACTGATTAGAGATAGAACTATGTATTTCATATACATGTATGTTTTGGATGTAGATAAATTTGACACTGATTAGAGATAGAACTATGTATTTCATATACATGTATGTCTTGGATGTAGATAAGTTTGACACTGATTAGAGATAGAACTATGTATTTCATATACATGTATGTTTTGGATGTAGATAAATTTGACACTGATTAGAGATAGAACTATGTATTTCATATACATGTATGTCTTGGATGTAGATAAGTTTGACACTGATTAGAGATAGAACTATGTATTTCATATACATGTATGTCTTGGATGTAGATAAATTTGACACTGATTAGAGATAGAACTATGTATTTCATATACATGTATGTCTTGGATGTAGATAAATTTGACACTGATTAGAGATAGAACTATGTATTTCATTTACGTGTATGTTTTGGATGTAGATAAATTTTACACTGATTAGAGATAGAACTATGTATTTCATATACATGTATGTTTTGGATGTAGATAAATTTTACACTGTTTAGAGATAGAACTATGTATTTCATTTACATGTATGTTTTGGATGTAGATAAATTTTACACTGATTAGAGATAGAACTATGTATTTCATATACATGTATGTCTTGGATGTAGATAAATTTGACACTGATTAGAGATAGAACTATGTATTTCATATACATGTATGTTTTGGATGTAGATAAATTTTACACTGATTAGAGATAGAACTATGTATTTCATATACATGTATGTCTTGGATGTAGATAAGTTTGACACTGATTAGAGATAGAACTATGTATTTCATATACATGTATGTTTTGGATGTAGATAAATTTGACACTGATTAGAGATAGAACTATGTATTTCATATACATGTATGTCTTGGATGTAGATAAGTTTGACACTGATTAGAGATAGAACTATGTATTTCATATACATGTATGTCTTGGATGTAGATAAGTTTGACACTGATTAGAGATAGAACTATGTATTTCATATACATGTATGTTTTGGATGTAGATAAATTTTACACTGATTAGAGATAGAACTATGTATTTCATATACATGTATGTCTTGGATGTAGATAAATTTGACACTGATTAGAGATAGAACTATGTATTTCAGATACATGTATGTCTTGGATGTAGATAAGTTTGACACTGATTAGAGATAGAACTATGTATTTCATATACATGTATGTCTTGGATGTAGATAAGTTTGACACTGATTAGAGATAGAACTATGTATTTCATATACATGTATGTCTTGGATGTAGATAAGTTTGACACTGATTAGAGATAGAACTATGTATTTCATATACATGTATGTCTTGGATGTAGATAAATTTGACACTGATTAGAGATAGAACTATGTATTTCATTTACATGTATGTCTTGGATGTAGATAAATTTGACACTGATTAGAGATAGAACTATGTATTTCATTTACATGTATGTTTTGGATGTAGATAAATTTGACACTGATTAGAGATAGAATGATGTATTTCATATATATGTATGTCTTGGATGTAGATAAATTTTACACTGATTAGAGATAGAACTATGTATTTCATATACATGTATGTTTTGGATGTAGATAAATTTTACACTGATTAGAGATAGAACTATGTATTTCATTTACATGTATGTTTTGGATGTAGATAAATTTTACACTGATTAGAGATAGAACTATGTATTTCATATACATGTATGTTTTGGATGTAGATAAATTTTACACTGATTAGAGATAGAACTATGTATTTCATTTACATGTATGTTTTGGATGTAGATAAATTTTACACTGATTAGAGATAGAACTATGTATTTCATATACATGTATGTCTTGGATGTAGATAAATTTTACACTGATTAGAGATAGAACTATGTATTTCATTTACATGTATGTTTTGGATGTAGATAAATTTTACACTGATTAGAGATAGAACTATGTATTTCATTTACATGTATGTCTTGGATGTAGATAAATTTGACACTGATTAGAGATAGAACTATGTATTTCATATACATGTATGTTTTGGATGTAGATAAATTTTACACTGATTAGAGATAGAACTATGTATTTCATATACATGTATGTCTTGGATGTAGATAAGTTTGACACTGATTAGAGATAGAACTATGTATTTCATATACATGTATGTTTTGGATGTAGATAAATTTGACACTGATTAGAGATAGAACTATGTATTTCATATACATGTATGTTTTGGATGTAGATAAATTTGACACTGATTAGAGATAGAACTATGTATTTCATATACATGTATGTCTTGGATGTAGATAAGTTTGACACTGATTAGAGATAGAACTATGTATTTCATGTACATGTATGTCTTGGATGTAGATAAGTTTGACACTGATTAGAGATAGAACTATGTATTTCATTTACGTGTATGTTTTGGATGTAGATAAATTTGACACTGATTAGAGATAGAACTATGTATTTCATATACATGTATGTTTTGGATGTAGATAAATTTGACACTGATTAGAGATAGAACTATGTATTTCATATACATGTATGTCTTGGATGTAGATAAGTTTGACACTGATTAGAGATAGAACTATGTATTTCATATACATGTATGTCTTGGATGTAGATAAGTTTGACACTGATTAGAGATAGAACTATGTATTTCATATACATGTATGTCTTGGATGTAGATAAATTTGACACTGATTAGAGATAGAACTATGTATTTCATTTACATGTATGTCTTGGATGTAGATAAATTTGACACTGATTAGAGATAGAACTATGTATTTCATTTACATGTATGTTTTGGATGTAGATAAATTTGACACTGATTAGAGATAGAACTATGTATTTCATATACATGTATGTCTTGGATGTAGATAAATTTTACACTGATTAGAGATAGAACTATGTATTTCATATACATGTATGTTTTGGATGTAGATAAATTTTACACTGATTAGAGATAGAACTATGTATTTCATTTACATGTATGTTTTGGATGTAGATAAATTTTACACTGATTAGAGATAGAACTATGTATTTCATATACATGTATGTCTTGGATGTAGATAAATTTTACACTGATAAGAGATAGAACTATGTATTTCATATACATATATGTTTTGGATGTAGATAAATTTTACACTGATTAGAGATAGAACTATGTATTTCATTTACGTGTATGTTTTGGATGTAGATAAATTTGACACTGATTAGAGATAGAACTATGTATTTCATTTACATGTATGTCTTGGATGTAGATAAATTTGACACTGATTAGAGATAGAACTATGTATTTCATATACATGTATGTTTTGGATGTAGATAAATTTTACACTGATTAGAGATAGAACTATGTATTTCATATACATGTATGTTTTGGATGTAGATAAATTTTACACTGATTAGAGATAGAACTATGTATTTCATTTACATGTATGTTTTGGATGTAGATAAATTTTACACTGATTAGAGATAGAACTATGTATTTCATATACATGTATGTCTTGGATGTAGATAAATTTTACACTGATTAGAGATAGAACTATGTATTTCATTTACGTGTATGTTTTGGATGTAGATAAATTTTACACTGATTAGAGATAGAACTATGTATTTCATTTACATGTATGTCTTGGATGTAGATAAATTTGACACTGATTAGAGATAGAACTATGTATTTCATATACATGTATGTTTTGGATGTAGATAAATTTTACACTGATTAGAGATAGAACTATGTATTTCATATACATGTATGTCTTGGATGTAGATAAGTTTGACACTGATTAGAGATAGAACTATGTATTTCATATACATGTATGTTTTGGATGTAGATAAATTTGACACTGATTAGAGATAGAACTATGTATTTCATATACATGTATGTTTTGGATGTAGATAAATTTGACACTGATTAGAGATAGAACTATGTATTTCATATACATGTATGTCTTGGATGTAGATAAGTTTGACACTGATTAGAGATAGAACTATGTATTTCATATACATGTATGTCTTGGATGTAGATAAGTTTGACACTGATTAGAGATAGAACTATGTATTTCATTTACATGTATGTTTGGATGTAGATAAATTTGACACTGATTAGAGATAGAACTATGTATTTCATATACATGTATGTTTTGGATGTAGATAAATTTGACACTGATTAGAGATAGAACTATGTATTTCATATACATGTATGTCTTGGATGTAGATAAGTTTGACACTGATTAGAGATAGAACTATGTATTTCATATACATGTATGTCTTGGATGTAGATAAGTTTGACACTGATTAGAGATAGAACTATGTATTTCATATACATGTATGTCTTGGATGTAGATAAATTTGACACTGATTAGAGATAGAACTATGTATTTCATTTACATGTATGTCTTGGATGTAGATAAATTTGACACTGATTAGAGATAGAACTATGTATTTCATTTACATGTATGTTTTGGATGTAGATAAATTTGACACTGATTAGAGATAGAACTATGTATTTCATATACATGTATGTCTTGGATGTAGATAAATTTTACACTGATTAGAGATAGAACTATGTATTTCATATACATGTATGTTTTGGATGTAGATAAATTTTACACTGATTAGAGATAGAACTATGTATTTCATTTACATGTATGTTTTGGATGTAGATAAATTTTACACTGATTAGAGATAGAACTATGTATTTCATATACATGTATGTCTTGGATGTAGATAAATTTTACACTGATAAGAGATAGAACTATGTATTTCATATACATATATGTTTTGGATGTAGATAAATTTTACACTGATTAGAGATAGAACTATGTATTTCATTTACGTGTATGTTTTGGATGTAGATAAATTTGACACTGATTAGAGATAGAACTATGTATTTCATTTACATGTATGTCTTGGATGTAGATAAATTTGACACTGATTAGAGATAGAACTATGTATTTCATATACATGTATGTTTTGGATGTAGATAAATTTTACACTGATTAGAGATAGAACTATGTATTTCATATACATGTATGTCTTGGATGTAGATAAGTTTGACACTGATTAGAGATAGAACTATGTATTTCATATACATGTATGTTTTGGATGTAGATAAATTTGACACTGATTAGAGATAGAACTATGTATTTCATATACATGTATGTCTTGGATGTAGATAAGTTTGACACTGATTAGAGATAGAACTATGTATTTCATATACATGTATGTCTTGGATGTAGATAAGTTTGACACTGATTAGAGATAGAACTATGTATTTCATATACATGTATGTCTTGGATGTAGATAAATTTGACACTGATTAGAGATAGAACTATGTATTTCATATACATGTATGTCTTGGATGTAGATAAGTTTGACACTGATTAGAGATAGAACTATGTATTTCATATACATGTATGTTTTGGATGTAGATAAATTTGACACTGATTAGAGATAGAACTATGTATTTGATATACATGTATGTCTTGGATGTAGATAAGTTTGACACTGATTAGAGATAGAACTATGTATTTCATATACATGTATGTTTTGGATGTAGATAAATTTGACACTGATTAGAGATAGAACTATGTATTTCATATACATGTATGTCTTGGATGTAGATAAGTTTGACACTGATTAGAGATAGAACTATGTATTTCATATACATGTATGTCTTGGATGTAGATAAATTTGACACTGATTAGAGATAGAACTATGTATTTCATATACATGTATGTCTTGGATGTAGATAAATTTGACACTGATTAGAGATAGAACTATGTATTTCATTTACGTGTATGTTTTGGATGTAGATAAATTTGACACTGATTAGAGATAGAACTATGTATTTCATATACATGTATGTTTTGGATGTAGATAAATTTTACACTGATTAGAGATAGAACTATGTATTTCATTTACATGTATGTTTTGGATGTAGATAAGTTTGACACTGATTAGAGATAGAACTATGTATTTCATATACATGTATGTTTTGGATGTAGATAAATTTGACACTGATTAGAGATAGAACTATGTATTTCATATACATGTATGTCTTGGATGTAGATAAGTTTGACACTGATTAGAGATAGAACTATGTATTTCATATACATGTATGTCTTGGATGTAGATAAGTTTGACACTGATTAGAGATAGAACTATGTATTTCATATACATGTATGTTTTGGATGTAGATAAATTTGACACTGATTAGAGATAGAACTATGTATTTCATATACATGTATGTTTTGGATGTAGATACATTTTACACTGATTAGAGATAGAACTATGTATTTCATATACATGTATGTCTTGGATGTAGATAAGTTTGACACTGATTAGAGATAGAACTATGTATTTCATATACATGTATGTTTTGGATGTAGATAAATTTGACACTGATTAGAGATAGAACTATGTATTTCATATACATGTATGTTTTGGATGTAGATACATTTTACACTGATTAGAGATAGAACTATGTATTTCAAATACATGTATGTCTTGGATGTAGATAAGTTTGACACTGATTAGAGATAGAACTATGTATTTCATATACATGTATGTCTTGGATGTAGATAAATTTGACACTGATTAGAGATAGAACTATGTATTTCAGATACATGTATGTCTTGGATGTAGATAAGTTTGACACTGATTAGAGATAGAACTATGTATTTCATATACATGTATGTCTTGGATGTAGATTAGTTTGACACTGATTAGAGATAGAACTATGTATTTCATATACATGTATGTCTTGGATGTAGATAAGTTTGACACTGATTAGAGATAGAACTATGTATTTCATATACATGTATGTCTTGGATGTAGATAAATTTGACACTGATTAGAGATAGAACTATGTATTTCATTTACATGTATGTCTTGGATGTAGATAAATTTGACACTGATTAGAGATAGAACTATGTATTTCATTTACATGTATGTTTTGGATGTAGATAAATTTGACACTGATTAGAGATAGAATGATGTATTTCATATATATGTATGTCTTGGATGTAGATAAATTTTACACTGATTAGAGATAGAACTATGTATTTCATATACATGTATGTTTTGGATGTAGATAAATTTTACACTGATTAGAGATAGAACTATGTATTTCATTTACATGTATGTTTTGGATGTAGATAAATTTTACACTGATTAGAGATAGAACTATGTATTTCATATACATGTATGTTTTGGATGTAGATAAATTTTACACTGATTAGAGATAGAACTATGTATTTCATTTACATGTATGTTTTGGATGTAGATAAATTTTACACTGATTAGAGATAGAACTATGTATTTCATATACATGTATGTCTTGGATGTAGATAAATTTTACACTGATTAGAGATAGAACTATGTATTTCATTTACGTGTATGTTTTGGATGTAGATAAATTTTACACTGATTAGAGATAGAACTATGTATTTCATTTACATGTATGTCTTGGATGTAGATAAATTTGACACTGATTAGAGATAGAACTATGTATTTCATATACATGTATGTTTTGGATGTTGATAAATTTTACACTGATTAGAGATAGAACTATGTATTTCATATACATGTATGTCTTGGATGTAGATAAGTTTGACACTGATTAGAGATAGAACTATGTATTTCATATACATGTATGTTTTGGATGTAGATAAATTTGACACTGATTAGAGATAGAACTATGTATTTCATATACATGTATGTTTTGGATGTAGATAAATTTGACACTGATTAGAGATAGAACTATGTATTTCATATACATGTATGTCTTGGATGTAGATAAGTTTGACACTGATTAGAGATAGAACTATGTATTTCATATACATGTATGTCTTGGATGTAGATAAGTTTGACACTGATTAGAGATAGAACTATGTATTTCATTTACGTGTATGTTTTGGATGTAGATAAATTTGACACTGATTAGAGATAGAACTATGTATTTCATATACATGTATGTTTTGGATGTAGATAAATTTGACACTGATTAGAGATAGAACTATGTATTTCATATACATCTATGTCTTGGATGTAGATAAGTTTGACACTGATTAGAGATAGAACTATGTATTTCATATACATGTATGTCTTGGATGTAGATAAGTTTGACACTGATTAGAGATAGAACTATGTATTTCATATACATGTATGTCTTGGATGTAGATAAATTTGACACTGATTAGAGATAGAACTATGTATTTCATTTACATGTATGTCTTGGATGTAGATAAATTTGACACTGATTAGAGATAGAACTATGTATTTCATTTATATGTATGTTTTGGATGTAGATAAATTTGACACTGATTAGAGATAGAACGATGTATTTCATATACATGTATGTCTTGGATGTAGATAAATTTTACACTGATTAGAGATAGAACTATGTATTTCATATACATGTATGTTTTGGATGTAGATAAATTTTACACTGATTAGAGATAGAACTATGTATTTCATATACATGTATGTTTTGGATGTAGATAAATTTTACACTGATTAGAGATAGAACTATGTATTTCATATACATGTATGTCTTGGATGTAGATAAGTTTGACACTGATTAGAGATAGAACTATGTATTTCATATACATGTATGTTTTGGATGTAGATAAATTTGACACTGATTAGAGATTGAACTATGTATTTCATATACATGTATGTCTTGGATGTAGATAAGTTTGACACTGATTAGAGATAGAACTATGTATTTCATATACATGTATGTCTTGGATGTAGATAAGTTTGACACTGATTAGAAATAGAACTATGTATTTCATATACATGTATGTCTTGGATGTAGATAAATTTGACACTGATTAGAGATAGAACTATGTATTTCATATACATGTATGTCTTGGATGTAGATAAGTTTGACACTGATTAGAGATAGAACTATGTATTTCATATACATGTATGTTTTGGATGTAGATAAATTTGACACTGATTAGAGATAGAACTATGTATTTGATATACATGTATGTCTTGGATGTAGATAAGTTTGACACTGATTAGAGATAGAACTATGTATTTCATATACATGTATGTTTTGGATGTAGATAAATTTGACACTGATTAGAGATAGAACTATGTATTTCATATACATGTATGTCTTGGATGTAGATAAGTTTGACACTGATTAGAGATAGAACTATGTATTTCATATACATGTATGTCTTGGATGTAGATAAATTTGACACTGATTAGAGATAGAACTATGTATTTCATATACATGTATGTCTTGGATGTAGATAAATTTGACACTGATTAGAGATAGAACTATGTATTTCATTTACATGTATGTTTTGGATGTAGATAAATTTGACACTGATTAGAGATAGAACTATGTATTTCATATACATGTATGTTTTGGATGTAGATAAATTTTACACTGATTAGAGATAGAACTATGTATTTCATTTACATGTATGTTTTGGATGTAGATAAATTTTACACTGATTAGAGATAGAACTATGTATTTCATATACATGTATGTCTTGGATGTAGATAAATTTTACACTGATTAGAGATAGAACTATGTATTTCATATACATGTATGTTTTGGATTTAGATAAATTTTACACTGATTAGAGATAGAACTATGTATTTCATTTACGTGTATGTTTTGGATGTAGATAAATTTGACACTGATTAGAGATAGAACTATGTATTTCATTTACATGTATGTCTTGGATGTAGATAAATTTGACACTGATTAGAGATAGAACTATGTATTTCATATACATGTATGTTTTGGATGTAGATAAATTTTACACTGATTAGAGATAGAACTATGTATTTCATATACATGTATGTCTTGGATGTAGATAAGTTTGACACTGATTAGAGATAGAACTATGTATTTCATATACATGTATGTTTTGGATGTAGATAAATTTGACACTGATTAGAGATAGAACTATGTATTTCATATACATGTATGTCTTGGATGTAGATAAGTTTGACACTGATTAGAGATAGAACTATGTATTTCATATACATGTATGTCTTGGATGTAGATAAGTTTGACACTGATTAGAGATAGAACTATGTATTTCATATACATGTATGTTTTGGATGTAGATAAATTTGACACTGATTAGAGATAGAACTATGTATTTCATATACATGTATGTTTTGGATGTAGATAAATTTTACACTGATTAGAGATAGAACTATGTATTTCATATACATGTATGTCTTGGATGTAGATAAGTTTGACACTGATTAGAGATAGAACTATGTATTTCATATACATGTATGTCTTGGATGTAGATAAATTTGACACTGATTAGAGATAGAACTATGTATTTCAGATACATGTATGTCTTGGATGTAGATAAGTTTGACACTGATTAGAGATAGAACTATGTATTTCATATACATGTATGTCTTGGATGTAGATTAGTTTGACACTGATTAGTGATAGAACTATGTATTTCATATACATGTATGTCTTGGATGTAGATAAGTTTGACACTGATTAGAGATAGAACTATGTATTTCATATACATGTATGTCTTGGATGTAGATAAATTTGACACTGATTAGAGATAGAACTATGTATTTCATTTACATGTATGTCTTGGATGTAGATAAATTTGACACTGATTAGAGATAGAACTATGTATTTCATTTACATGTATGTTTTGGATGTAGATAAATTTGACACTGATTAGAGATAGAACGATGTATTTCATATACATGTATGTCTTGGATGTAGATAAATTTTACACTGATTAGAGATAGAACTATGTATTTCATATACATGTATGTTTTGGATGTAGATAAATTTTACACTGATTAGAGATAGAACTATGTATTTCATTTACATGTATGTTTTGGATGTAGATAAATTTTACACTGATTAGAGATAGAACTATGTATTTCATATACATGTATGTTTTGGATGTAGATAAATTTTACACTGATTAGAGATAGAACTATGTATTTCATTTACATGTATGTTTTGGATGTAGATAAATTTTACACTGATTAGAGATAGAACTATGTATTTCATATACATGTATGTCTTGGATGTAGATAAATTTTACACTGATTAGAGATAGAACTATGTATTTCATATACATGTATGTCTTGGATGTAGATAAGTTTGACACTGATTAGAGATAGAACTATGTATTTCATATACATGTATGTCTTGGATGTAGATAAGTTTGACACTGATTAGAGATAGAACTATGTATTTCATTTACGTGTATGTTTTGGATGTAGATAAATTTGACACTGATTAGAGATAGAACTATGTATTTCATATACATGTATGTTTTGGATGTAGATACATTTTACACTGATTAGAGATAGAACTATGTATTTCATATACATGTATGTCTTGGATGTAGATAAGTTTGACACTGATTAGAGATAGAACTATGTATTTCATATACATGTATGTCTTGGATGTAGATAAGTTTGACACTGATTAGAGATAGAACTATGTATTTCATATACATGTATGTCTTGGATGTAGATAAATTTGACACTGATTAGAGATAGAACTATGTATTTCATATACATGTATGTCTTGGATGTAGATAAATTTGACACTGATTAGAGATAGAACTATGTATTTCATTTACATGTATGTCTTGGATGTAGATAAATTTGACACTGATTAGAGATAGAACTATGTATTTCATATACATGTATGTTTTGGATGTAGATAAATTTGACACTGATTAGAGATAGAACTATGTATTTCCTTTACATGTATGTTTTGGATGTAGATAAATTTTACACTGATTAGAGATAGAACTATGTATTTCATGTACATGTATGTCTTGGATGTAGATAAATTTGACACTGATTAGAGATAGAACTATGTATTTCATATACATATATGTCTTGGATGTAGATAAGTTTGACACTGATTAGAGATAGAACTATGTATTTCATATACATGTATGTTTTGGATGTAGATAAATTTGACACTGATTAGAGATAGAACTATGTATTTCATATACATGTATGTCTTGGATGTAGATAAGTTTGACACTGATTAGAGATAGAACTATGTATTTCATATACATGTATGTCTTGGATGTAGATAAGTTTGACACTGATTAGAGATAGAACTATGTATTTCATATACATGTATGTCTTGGATGTAGATAAGTTTGACACTGATTAGAGATAGAACTATGTATTTCATATACATGTATGTCTTGGATGTAGATAAGTTTGACACTGATTAGAGATAGAACTATGTATTTCATATACATGTATGTCTTGGATGTAGATAAATTTGACACTGATTAGAGATAGAACTATGTATTTCATATACATGTATGTCTTGGATGTAGATAAATTTGACACTGATTAGAGATAGAACTATGTATTTCATATACATGTATGTCTTGGATGTAGATAAGTTTGACACTGATTAGAGATAGAACTATGTATTTCATATACATGTATGTCTTGGATGTAGATAAGTTTGACACTGATTAGAGATAGAACTATGTATTTCATATACATGTATGTCTTGGATGTAGATAAGTTTGACACTGATTAGAGATAGAACTATGTATTTCATATACATGTATGTTTTGGATGTAGATAAATTTGACACTGATTAGAGATAGAACTATGTATTTCATATACATGTATGTCTTGGATGTAGATAAGTTTGACACTGATTAGAGATAGAACTATGTATTTCATATACATGTATGTCTTGGATGTAGATAAGTTTGACACTGATTAGAGATAGAACTATGTATTTCATATACATGTATGTCTTGGATGTAGATAAGTTTGACACTGATTAGAGGTAGTATTCACTATTCTTAAATATTTCTAGGTTCTCAGAACTACAGCACAGGTCACATGCAAGGAGCTCTGTATGGAGAAATAAAGGGGCAAGCTCATAGTGGTCACATTCCTACCACAGTGAGTATTTCACATAGAGATGATTGAACAAACATATGCAATATATATTAAACAAAGTGTCTGTTTATTGTCAAAAGCTCAAGAGAAACATATCACTGTGTAATTACACGTTTCACTGACAGTGAAGTGTAATTCTTGAATAACTTTGTTCTTTCCAGAGAATGATATGGGAAAAACGTTTTTATTAAAAAGAAATTAATATTTTTTGTAAACCATCTGAATACTGAAACAGTTACATTTCTTTACAGTTGAAAATTTTGAGTTTGAAAAATAATATCTGAATATTTTGATAAAAGCCTAAATCAAAGTTTCAATACCTGTCTGTGTATGAAAAACACAGTGTGTTATTAGTGTGTCAGTCTTATTTTAATGGATTAAAATTCTTTGAAACTGTTCTGCAATGGAATGAATTTTTAAAATATTTATAATCTTCAGATGAGTTTTAACACCTTTTCTGTGCATGTTATCAGGAGTTACATTCCAAATTTAATTACTTTATTATTGTGATATAGATGTAAACCAAGTTTTATGTAACATTTAGAGATTTATTTTTATAATACGATATTTCAAAACATCCTCGATTTTCCCTGGTATGACAGTTACACGCTATGTATCCCCTCTTTTCTAATTTATCCAATTCATCTCATTAATTTATTAATTAATTTATCTAATTAATCTAATTTATTTACCACCCCTCCAAGAAGTACAAGGTTTGTTGAATGTAAATTATTCATTATAATGTTGTCATTGTCCAGATAAAGTGTAACTTTTATAGCTTTCAATCTTGTTTAGTTACAGAGCCATAAACTCAAAACTCGGACCCCTCTTGCTATGACAGTTTATTGCATCCTCTCTTTCAAAGCTGCCAAAATTTCTTTCTGACATTTTAGTACTATATGGTTTATAAACAATAAATAAAGCTAAAGTTTTAATCTTTCAAATGGCATGTTGCATTACATAGTTTTCTGTAAAGAGAATAGTTTTGCTTCTAGTTCAAACATTATTCCTATAGGTATCAATGAGCTTAGCTTAATTTTAAATGTTTTTTTGTCACATAGTTAGAAAGCCAAAAAGGCTGTAATAGTTACTGTACGTTGTCTACTTTTTATGTGCTATTATCTTGTGATCCTTGGTGCATTATTTAATTAAATAAAAAATTAGTGCAGTAATACCATTGGTATTAAAAAAATAGGGTTAATTTTCATCAACAGTAAAAGAAAAGAAAACCCAGGTAAGTATTATATTCCTTGCTTTTCAAATTTAGTATTTAATTATTATTGTAAAGATAAATGAAATGTAAAAATTAGACTTTTTATTTTAAGTTAGTTTACATAAAATAAAGAAAAATTATAATTTCTCTAAGATATGCTCATAAGCAACTTGTGAATAACCTGTAGATTATATTATTCTTTAGAGTAACATGAGCTACACATTTGCCAAGTGATTTACAATTTGTAGCTGAATTATTAGTTAAACACAGTTCAAAGAGCAATAAAATAATATAATTTAGGTAGAAATATATGTATACTGTTATAAGATTAAAGTTATTTAGGATAAATGTAATTTTGTGTAACAATTTTAAGTTCTTTTTGGAAATAGTGGGGAATTTAGACTTATTTTGTAATTTTTATGGTAGTTATGAGTTTTTTAATATTGTTTATTCATTATAAAAGTAACTAAGACATGAAAGCAGAAAGCTCTTTAGATCAGTTAATGTTAAATTAAGTAAAATAATTAATAACATAATAATTTTTTTTTTTTTACAAAGTGCACTCACAACTAACATACCAGTAGCCCATAAATGTAATTTGATAGGATAATGTGAGCTGCAAATTTTCAAAGTTATTTATAATTTGTATGGTGGGAATATCAGCTAGACACACAGTTCAAAGGGCAATAAAACAATAAAATTTAAATAGAAAAAGATGAAAACTGTTACTAATTTAAAGCTATTTAACATAAACAAATGTATTTTCATATTGTTTTAGGGTGGTTATGAGGTAGGTCAGATTGACCCATCTTGTATACAGTTAAGGTAGATAAAATAACACATAAAATATAAAGATTTACTGAAAAAAAAAGATTTAAAATTTATTTAAGAGGTTTTAGAATTACACAAATGAAATTTGAGAATCATCAGATCAAGAAAAGTATCTTAAATTAACATGAAAATCACTTAATGCTTGGAGCAGTCAACACTTTGACTTCATATTTATCTGGTGGATATTTTGGTGAAAATACTCCATTGGCAGTCTTGATATTTGGAGTACAAATGACTGTTAATGCTTTTTAATGAAAGCTTGTAAAATTTTGTTAAGATACACAAAACATATTAGAAGTTATAGTGTAGAAAGTTTAAAGGTCATTATTTCAGTTGAATTGACTGAACTTGAAGTGAGAGGTTTAATATATTCTATTCTGTTATTAGCCTCAACATCCAAAGGTACATAGCACATTGACAGAACCCCAGCGAGCTCTGTTGAGTTCAATTGATGCAGGACGAGCGCGCGTGGACTTGGCTCAGAAAGAACTGCAGTCTAAAGCAGATCTCCCCGAGTTGGGAACAGATCCTGCTTCACTGCAGTGGATACAGAATACCTTTGATGTCAAGAAGCAAAGTGTATCTTCTCACCTTGGAGCAATGAATGCTGCCACTGCACAGGTTATCACTCTGACCTCTGGTGAGTTGAAATAGATTTGATACTAAAATGCTACTAGAGATTCAGCATTGTGCTGAAATGAAAAGTGATCTGACTGGAAATTGGTTTTAAATTAGCCATATAACTTATCTGTTTTCAGTCTTCACAGCTCATAATATTGTTTTGATAAAATAAGTACAAGGAATGTCTTGTTTATTTGTTTTTGTTTTTTAATATTTAAAATTTTTCTCACTGACTGGTTGCACAGTTTTCATAAGCCAGATATATTAACTTGAAAAATATTGAATAAATGTATTTTGATGGTTTTATGGAAAGAGTTCAGTTCCTCTTAATTAACCATGGAATTTTAATTTCAAATAACATAGAAATTATTGACACACAAATTGTGTGTGTCAATGTTAAGTTATTTATGATTCCAGTTCTTTTCATTAGCTGTCTCTGTAATGTGGGTTCTTTATTATTTCTGTTTTATGGAAGACTTGATTGTAATTCTTCTTTCATTGAAAGAAAATGATCTGTAAAGTGAGGCTTAAAACAAGGATTGTGTAAAACAAAATTACTTACACAGTTGTTTCAGGGATTTTTATTTTTAAATAGATTTCATAAAACGGTTCTTTATTTACTTTATAGTAGACTTAATACAGTTTTGAACTGAAGTCATTGGTTTATTTCTAGGCTCACCAGAGGATGTTGATCATGCAGGTGTTGGTACAGCTATAAATATCATGTAAGAATTTTTCTTTGTCCATTTAGAACAATCATCTTATTATCTCTCAAACTGAGGTAGAAATGACTTAGCATTGTGCAGGAATTTACTCTGATGTCTTAAGTACCTTAAAATAAATGTCAGGGTTTGGCCATATAACATCATTTTTATTTGTATTGATTCAGGTAAAATTAATAGTAAGAAGAAATTTTATTTTGACTGAGTTTATATAGAAGCCATCCTTCCATTCTGACTCAGGTTGTCCTTTGCCAATTTATTCATTATAAATGATACAGTTTGTAATTGGAAGTTTTCTTGACATTGTGTAAGAAAATGTTACAGAATGGTATTTGTGAAACTTGTTTTATATATTGTGACAATGTTAGCAAACCACATAGATTCCAAAATATATTTAACACAACGTTTCAACCAAAGCATTTATGAAAGGTGGACCTCTCTTCATCAGAGGTAAACAGTTTGTTGATGTTAAAAGGTCTGTCTTCCAAAATACATTACCCAGCCTGAGACCATTTTCAAAAACAAAGTCATTAGCTTTGGTGGGTGTGTGTTTGATCCATGCTAGAATGACAGTCTTCAACATATGTGATAACACACTTAATATTATCTTTTCTGTAGGGGTTTAAGCAGAGGTAAGTTTGGCCAGAGTGATCTGTCACAATATTTCACTGCCTAAGGATTCAATATGTTACAATTCCTGGTCCTCTGATTGGAATGCCCCTTGGTGTGGTTTTCTCTACATGGTGAAGGAACCTGCCAGAGTAGGTTCTGTATTTTCAGTTTATCTCTTGAGGGATATAAATATCCACCCATGTGATGGTGAGAAACCCACTTGAAGTAAAAATGTATTCTCAAGACAGCTGGTATTGGTATTAAAACTTTAATTAAAACACAGAATAACATTTCAACTTTCTCAAGTCATCTTTAAACTAACAAAGAGAGTTTGCAACTGACCTTTATCAGGCACATCTTAAGAACAAGAGTGTAAATGGCTATGGGATTGTAGGGGGCGTTGCAGTTAGGTTATTAATTAGTATAGGTATAAAGGTGTTCCTTTATATTGGTTTAATTTTGGTTTTAGTTGCTGTATAAGTAGGGCTTTTTTGATTTTATGTTTGTTTATATTTGTTACCCTACTTAATATCTGGATGTTTTCTCTGGTTATGTAGTGTTTATTTGATTTGCAGTATTCAAAAATGTGTGAAGATGTTTTTTTGCATTCTTTAATTCTGGTTTCCATTTTGCTGGTTGTTTCTCTAATATAAATGTCATGGCAGTTGTTGCAATGCGTTTTATAAATAATGTTGGTGATGTGTTTGTCAGTATAGTTTTTTCATAGTATAGACTTTAGTTCTGTACCTGGTTTTTGAATATATTTGGTGTTTACTGGAATGTTGTGTTTTGTTATAAGTTTTTTTCCAAATGTTGGTTATTTGTTCACTGATGTCATGAACATATGTTACACAGCAGTATAATGTTCTGTAGTTTGTTGTATCTTGGAATTTATTGTTTGTTTGTTGTTAGTCTAGGTGTATGCATTTAATTTGCTGCAATGGTTTTTGGAAGTAATTTGTTGATGTTGATGAAGTGTTGTTTTATTTTGTTAATTTGATCATTAATTTTATCAGGTGAGCATAGTTTTGTGGTTGTGTTTATTTGGTTTCTTAATATGTTGAGAGTTTTGTTTCACGTGCTGAGTCCCAGGGAATGTGTAGTCCAGTATGGGCGATTTTTCTGTAGATTTTGATGCCACCCGACCCACATAGCATGGCAGAAGCTGGATCAACCCAGTTGGCTTTCTTTCACTGCTTTCTCAGAATTTGATCCTAGTCTGTAAGCTATCAATATACAGTTGCGTGACAGCAGTAACTGACTGTATTGTCCAATCAGTTGCTCAATCTATTCCTAAACCCTCTACACGTTTTCCATGTTATCTTTTTCCATCATGAAATTATACCTGCCACATGGCACGGAAGGCTCAAACACAGGCATGGAATATCTTTTGTAGGTATCCCACACTTTCAAATCACATCGCTCTCCAGTGGGCTTATGCAGATGCTTGACAGGTAACACATTATAACCAGAAAGAATCTTAGATTAAGTTCACAATTAGTATCTTCTCTACTACCATTTCCAAAGACATGTGGGACAAGATTAGTGGTCATTATACTTCTGCTTCCCTTTTGATCTCCGATGACCAGAAAGTTGCTGATGCCAAAAGCATTTCTTGATACTCTCAGCAAGAGCTTTCCTTGTACATCTAGCACTTTGGCTTTATCCCCCACTTTCCACAATCACCTCTTTCCTTTTGGACTGATTGTCTCTATGACTATAATCACCCCTTTATGCTGGTGGTACTCAAGCTTTCTCATCAGCCTGGCAGTACATCAGTTGGACCTGATGATATTCACTATGAGATGCTGCACCAACTCTATTCTGCCTCTCTTGCTATTCTCTTGGTTTTCGACTGGATATGGCAGGAGAATGCTTTTCCTGATGCATGGTGACATGCTATTGTCCTCCCATTTTCTAGCCTGGGAAGTATCCCAGGATTTCTTCAAACTATTGTTTAATTTCTTTGATGAGCTGTCTCTGTAAGGTCTTAGAGATGATGGTTGATGCTCATCTTGTTTGGTTCCTCAAACCAACCAACCAACCTCTTGCCCACCCAGTGTTGGTTCCAATGACAGAACTCCACAGTGGACTGCTTGATTCAACTTGAAACATCAATCAGGGAAGCCTTTCTCAAGTAACAACATCTTGTTTCTGTATTTTTTACCTTGAGAAAGCTTATGATACTACATGGAGGTGTATGGTATCCTGCAAGACCACCACTCATTCAGGTTGTATGGCCATTTGCCCATTTTTATTAAACATTTTTTAATGGATTGGCAATTCCAAGTCTGTGTGGGTTCGATACTTTCCTATTCTTTCTCTCAGGAACTTGGAGTCCCTCAGGGCTGTGTCTTGAGTGTAACACTTTTCATTATAAAGATTAATACCATCAGTGGACAGCTCTCCCCTACAATTGCAAACAGTTTTTATGTTGACAATTTTCACATCTCATGTCAGCCATGAAGCAGGAATTTTACTGAGCTACAGACTGCCCTTAAGCATTACTGAAGTGGATCACAGCAAAAGGTTTTACCTTTTCTCCCTCTAAATCCATTTGCATACACTAATACCATCAATGGGGTATTCACCCAGATCCCAAGCTTTGTCTCGGAGAAGTTGTGCTTCCTGTGGACCCTGAGAAAAAGTTCTTAGAACTTATCTTTGACCATAAGTTGACCTTTATTCTGCACATCAAGCAGCAACATGACAAGTACAAGGACACTGAACATCCTACATGTCCTCTCTTCCACCTCTTGGGGAGTGGATTGATGTTTTATGCTAAAAATCTATCATGCCCTTAATTGATCAAAACTGGACTGTGGGTCTCTAGTCTATGACTCTGCCAGAACCTAGACCTTGAAGATGTTAGACCCTGTTTACCACCAGGGGCTTCTTCTCTAGATGTGGGCTTTCCACATTTCTCCAGTCCAGAGTTTGTACACTGAGTTTTATGAACCTCCTCTTCACCTCTGCTGTTTCAACTGTCTTCCTCCTCTTCACCTCTGCTGTTTCAACTGTCTTTACTGTATGTTGTAAAACTTTAATCCTTACCACAGCTGGGGTTGTGTTGTCCTTGCTCAGTCTGCCATGCTTTTTCAGAATACATGGTCTGCCATGCTTCATTTTGGCATTCTTATTCATGTGCAGTTGGCTGAATTAGCTCTGTCCTTAGGTTATGTTGCTGTCTCCACTGATCAACTCATCTCAGCATGACTTATTACCATCCCCAAATATGACCTTTCTTTGAGTAATCTGAAGAAGGCGGATTGATACTCCTAATCGGAAGTACAGGCTTCTATTTGCCGAACATCTTTCGAATTATCTTTCTATTCCCATTTATATGGATGAATCGAAATCAGGCGACTCTGTGGGCTCTGCCATAGTTTGTTGTGGTTTCATGTTCACTGCTGATCTGTACTATTTCTCTTGCCCTGTATCACATAAAAGCTATGCAGTACACGAATTGTACTATTTATATTGATTCGTTTAGCTCTCTATTGGCCCATTTTTCTTTATCATCTGTTTCTATCCAGTTCTTCTGGATACTGACTCAAGTTGGTTTTTGTGAGAACAAGATTGCCAACACCACATCTAACTCTGTCTGCTGTGGTGCTATCACTGCTATGCCTATTTTATACATGGACTACCTTGTCAGTGAGCAACATGAGAACAAGCTGTACTAAATCAAACCTTCTGTTCCTCTTTGGCTGTCTTGCTTCCATAAGGATCAGAAGGGGGACGTTGTCCTGGCTAGGCTACTCATTGGTGACGGTTTTTCAACCCATCATTTTCTTTTATTTGGGACTGATGCATCAGCGTGTGGTTTGTGTGACACTCAAATCACTATAGCCCACATTTTACTGTTGTGTCGTTGTTACATTTGCTTTGTGCCAATAAATGCAAAACAATCAACCAACTGATTGGAATGTCAAAATGGATTTACAAGAAGGAGTTCCACCTCTGTCAGAGGCTAAGTGTAACCACTAGGCTTAAATGATGATTTGTTCTGGATACTGTGTTGTAGTACTAATAGTTTTAGTTGTTTAATAATTCTTTATAGTAAGGCAGGGTGTGGGAATGGTACAAAACATTTGGTTTTTTTGGATGCATTAGTAACATTTTCTCAAGTTGCTTAGTTACAAGTTGTGTATAGTGATTGATTTGTTATTTCAGTACCACTAATCTACCAGAAATGTCAAAAGATGTAAAAGTTATGGCTGCACTGATGGAGGAAAGTCAAGGAGATAACTTACTAGATGCTGCACGGAACCTTTGTCTGGCTTTTTATGATTTTCTAAAAGCTGCTGAGCCTGATAGTAAAGAGGTATGGTAGATGTGTTGTTTACAGGTAACCAGACAGATATCAGAATTGCTAACTGAATGACTGAATATATGCTTTATTTTCTACATGTTTTCTTGTACAAAAGAGTTAAATTCTTATTATACTTAATACAAATAAATGGTTAATATCAGTTTTACTCTTTCCATACAGCTTTTGTTGCTGTTAATCACAAAGAAAAATTTTGGATTTGTTAGGATCAGTTCTTGACCTGATTGAAAGATTTTTATTTGTAAGGTTAGACAAGATAAAAGAACATAATTGTTCAATTAAGTTGTAGAGCAAGTATTCACATTTATGGTTTTATAACCTCTATGTCACTGGAAACTGACCGTTCGTTTTTCTTGGTTATTATTAAATATCCAGATGAATGTTCTGTTATGGATGTTTTAGACAGTCTTTGTGATGAATAAAGTTGACACAGGCAGTAACTGGCTTGTTCAGAGTGACACATGAGAAGAAAGACTTACAGGTCTTATTTACAAAAACAGTTCAGCTGGAAAAGACATTGTATCAAAAGTCTTCAGTCTTTAATTATCAGGTCATCTGTTGGTGATGAAACTAGAGGGGCACCCATTTTGTTTTTTTACCAAAAGCTTGAAGAACATAAAGTGATCAAATAGATGAGGAAAACAAGTCCAATATTTTTTACTTCTTGTTTTTGCAAAACCTCACTATAAAAGGAAAATGACTATCCAAAAAATTCAACATTGAGGAAATGTTACAGAACACGTAGATCTGACAATTCAACATTGAGGATATGTTACAGAACACTGAAATCTGACAATTCAACATTGAGGAAATGTTACAGAACACTCAGATCTGATAACAAACAAACCAAAAGCATCATTTATGAAACGCTATGCATGCTGCATAAATGTTGGAGAAACTGGAAGACACTTTGAGTAAGAAATAAAAAACATAAAGACTGCACAAGCCTGATGAAAACAGAAATTTCTGTCCTAACAGAACACACCATGTTGACTCTACATAAAATAGAATGGGACAGTTACAGGCAAAGTAACACAGATAAATTCTTGAAAACTTGAAAAATTAGTGGATTCTTCTGCACTAGATGATAAAACAATAATTAAACAGACTCAATCCTTGAAATCAGTAGTCAGTAGCTACCATTGGTCAAACCATCACTTTTCTACCTGCCATGTTACATCCAATTCAGCCCTCGTAAATACAATATAAACTCCTGAAGATGAACAATAGAAGTCTTTCTAAATGTTTTTTCTACCTGAACTGCTTTCGTAGATTAAACCTCCAAGACTTTTCCTTGGTGTTGCTCTGTAGGAGGAAGTTCCTGCCCAGTTCATCTGTATTAGTGTTGAAGATGATTTATTTGATACAGAAGTTTGAGTAGTAAACAGAACATACTTATTGATATTAAGTAACAAAAATATACTTTATATAGAAGTATAGAATATAGTTTATATAACTCAGAATTAATTATGGTATTTACTCCTGGAATTAATTAACTATAGCCCCGTCAGAACCTACTTCAAGCTGCTACTCGTGTAGGAGAGGCGAGTCACGGTGTTCTGTATACAATTGGTGAAGAAGATTCTGTTGACAAGGATACACAGGTAGAAACTCATGCTTCACAGTGTGTAACGAGGAAAAAATCCATCGGATTTTGTAAACTAAAAACTTTGTAATGGAATAAAAAAGACATTTTGTCCAACTACACATTTTAAATATGATAAACTGAAATAAAGTGTATATTTTGAACCAAATTGTAGTTTTATCACATCTTGAATAAATTGTACTTTACAGATGACTTGTTTGTTGCTCTGTAGTAAGGTTAAGGGCTTAGGATACTAAAGTTGGGATTTAAATCCCTGCAGAGGGTACAGCACAGATAACCCATTGTGAAGCTTTCCCTTAAAAACAACAAATGTTTAATAGCTTCCTTTTGAAGTTATTAACTGAATATATAAGCATTTTTAACTAGGAGTTACATCTTTTACAATGAAGAAAAATATTCTGTGAAACAGGTACAACATTTCAATCAAAATCATTCTCAAGAACACAGAGAATATTGTACCGGTTTTAAAAAATATTCATCTTTATGGTAAAAGTTGTATCTTGTAACAAAAGAACAAGTTCTTGTAAAGTATCTTAAAAAGTATATTGTTAGAAGAATAATACAGCACTGGTTGACATGAAATTGATCTCTTTATAATATAGTAGCACTGGTCGACACGGAGTTGATCTCTTTATAATATAGTAGCACTGGTTGACACGGAGGTGATCTCTTTATAATATAGTAGCACTGGTTGACACGGAGGTGATCTCTTTATAATATAGCAGCACTGGTTGACACGGAGGTGATCTCTTTATAATATAGCAGCACTGGTTGACACGGAGTTGATCTCTTTATAATATAGCAGCACTGGTTGACACGGAGTTGATCTCTTTATAATATAGCAGCACTGGTTGACATGGAGTTGATCTCTTTATAATATAGCAGCACTGGTTGACACGGAGTTGATCTCTTTATAATATAGTAGCACTGGTTGACACGGAGTTGATCTCTTTATAATATAGTAGCACTGGTTGACATGGAGTTGATCTCTTTATAATATAGTAGCACTGGTTGACATGGAGTTGATCTCTTTATAATATAGCAGCACTGGTTGACATGGAGTTGATCTCTTTATAATATAGCAGCACTGGTTGACACGGAGGTGATCTCTTTATAATATAGCAGCACTGGTTGACACGGAGTTGATCTCTTTATAATATAGCAGCACTGGTTGACACGGAGTTGATCTCTTTATAATATAGCAGCACTGGTTGACACGGAGTTGATCTCTTTATAATATAGCAGCACTGGTTGACACGGAGTTGATCTCTTTATAATATAGTAGCACTGGTTGACACGGAGGTGATCTCTTTATAATATAGCAGCACTGGTTGACACGGAGGTGATCTCTTTATAATATAGCAACACTGGTTGACACGGAGGTGATCTCTTTATAATATAGCAACACTGGTTGACACGGAGGTGATCTCTTTATAATATAGTAACACTGGTTGACACGGAGGTGATCTCTTTATAATATAGCAGCACTGGTTGACATGGAGTTGATCTCTTTATAATATAGCAGCACTGGTTGACACGGAGGTGATCTCTTTATAATATAGCAGCACTGGTTGACACGGAGGTGATCTCTTTATAATATAGCAACACTGGTTGACACGGAGGTGATCTCTTTATAATATAGCAACACTGGTTGACACGGAGGTGATCTCTTTATAATATAGCAACACTGGTTGACACGGAGTCGATCTCTTTATAATATAGCAGCACTGGTTGACACGGAGGTGATCTCTTTATAATATAGCAACACTGGTTGACACGGAGGTGATCTCTTTATAATATAGCAACACTGGTTGACACGGAGTTGATCTCTTTATAATATAGTAGCACTGGTTGACATGGAGTTGATCTTTTTATAATATAGTAGCACTGGTTGACACGGAGTCGATCTCTTTATAATATAGTAGCACTGGTTATCACGGAGTTGATCTCTTTATAATATAGCAACACTGGTTGACATGGAGTTGATCTCTTTAATCATTTACTGACTTGCATTTGCAGAGGTTCCTTCATTAGCAAAATTCCAACATATGGGAAATCATTGTAACTTTTGGTATCATTAAAACCAAATTTTTTGTGTTGATGCAGTAGCATGAATTTGTGAATATATATATAAATTAAGCTTCACATGACAGTATGATATATATATATGAAAGAGTTTAGCTTATATTGAAAGGAAAACAATTAGAAATGGATAAACTATTTGACTTAATCCAACAAATCATTGTACCTGGTTGTATTTCATTGTTGTAGAATAATCAATAAGGAAAACTTAAAAATATTTGAATCATCTTTGTTATTCTCTACATTTGAACTTCACAATGTTTGACAATAAGTAAGGTTTTTATTGTTTTTATCAATACAAGTATGAGCAATTTGAAGCATCAAAATTGTGTAGTACAAGTCAGGTAGTCGAACCATCAGTAACATAAATCTGAAAACACAACTTTTTAAAACTTAACATCAGTAAATAAATAAAAATGAAATAAGGTTTTTGTTGAAAATAATTTGTGTTAATAATTTTTATTTTAAGGTTTGAAACTTGTCCCCAGTATAATGGTGAGGTTGTTTAGTTTTATAGTGTTATCTTTCTTTATATACCAGTTTAAGGTCATTGTTTTGTTTCCACTAACACTAGGACATCCTTCTGAGCCTTGCCAAAGGAGTAGCCAATGCAACAGCAGGCTTAGTTTTGAAAGCTAAAAATGTGGCTAGCAGGTGTGATGATCCAGCTTTGCAGAACAGAGTGATAAACTCAGCAACTCAGTGTGCGTTAGCAACTTCACAGCTTGTTGCTTGTGCTAAGGTAATAAATCAGTCACCACAAATTAATCATTATTTTTCATATTAAACATGGCTAGCAGTAAAGAATGAATCAGTAAAACACTAAATACATTTTTTCTACTTTAATTGCATTGTTAATGTATGAATAAGCCTATCTTTCACAAAATTAGGTAGTTGCACCAACCATCAACAACCCTGCCTGTCAGCAACAACTTGGTGAGGCAGCAAAAGAAGTCGCTAAATCTGTAGAGAATGTTGTTACAAATTGTCAGGTTTGTCATTTTACGTATTTCTACAAGAAAATTAATATTCATAAAACATTATTGCGTTTCTAAATTATTTTATAATAAATATTAAAATCATTTGCAAATATTTTATTTTTGCATATTCCAATATGTTTTGTTTATTCACAGTTGTAAAAAAACAAATAATTAAATATACAAATCCCTCTTTATTCTAGAATGCTGTTCAGGACGAGGCCTTGCTGAAAGAAGTTGGAACCAGTGCCACCTATGTTACTCAGTCTCTTAATGATTTGTTGAATCATGTTCGATGTTTTCCAGAGAAATATGGACAACCTTCTGAGCACGAAGGTGCTGTGGACACCATTCTTGATGCAACAGACAAACTTTTCAGCAGCACAGGTGATGCCAATGAGATGGTACGACAGGCTAAAGTTCTTGCCAAGGTGTGCCACTTAAATCTTTTGTTCCAAAAATATGCTTTATGGTTACTAAACATTTTATTTCACTTTTGTATTTTTCCAAATGTGACATCTTAACACCCATAGCTGTGTATTTTTTATATTGTTTGTGTTATAATATGACATTTTAACATCCACAGCTGTGTATTTTTATATTGTTTGTGTTATAATATGACAACTTAACATCCACAGCTGTGTATTTTTATATTGTTTGTGTTATAATATGACAACATCCACAGCTGTGTATTTTTTATATTGTTTGTGTTATAATATGACAACTTAACATCCACAGCTGTGTATTTTTTATATTGTTTGTGTTATAATATGACATCTTAACATCCACAGCTGTGTATTTTTATATTGTTTGTGTTATAATATGACAACTTAACATCCACAGCTGTGTATTTTTTATATTGTTTGTGTTATAATATGACAACTTAACATTCACAGCTGTGTATTTTTATATTGTTTGTGTTATAATATGACAACTTAACATCCACAGTTGTGTATTTTTAATATTGTTTGTGTTACAATATGACATCTTAACATCCACAGTTGTGTATTTTTAATATTGTTTGTGTCACAATATGACATCTTAACATCCACAGTTGTGTATTTTTAATATTGTTTGTGTCACAATATGACATCTTAACATCCACAGCTGTGTATTTTTTATATTGTTTGTGTTATAATATGACATCTTAACATCCACAGCTGTGTATTTTAATATAGTTTGTGTTATAATATGACAACTTAACATCCACAGCTGTGTATTTTTTATATAGTTTGTGTTATAATATGACATCTTAACATCCACAGCTGTGTATTTTTATATTGTTTGTGTTATAATATGACAACTTAACATCCACAGCTGTGTATTTTTTATATTGTTTGTGTTATAATATGACAACTTAACATTCACAGCTGTGTATTTTTATATTGTTTGTGTTATAATATGACAACTTAACATCCACAGTTGTGTATTTTTAATATTGTTTGTGTTACAATATGACATCTTAACATCCACAGTTGTGTATTTTTAATATTGTTTGTGTCACAATATGACATCTTAACATCTACAGCTGTTTATTTTTAATATTGTTTGTGTTATAATATGACATCTTAACATCCACAGCTGTGTATTTTTTATATTGTTTGTGTTATAATATGACATCTTAACATCCACAGCTGTGTATTTTTATATAGTTTGTGTTATAATATGACTACTTAACATCCACAGCTGTGTATTTTTTATATAGTTTGTGTTATAATATGACAACTTAACATCCACAGCTGTGTATTTTTAACATTGTTTGTGTTATAATATGACATCTTAACATCCACAGCTGTGTATTTTTTATATTGTTTGTGTTATAAAACTTTTGGTCAATTTAATGTTTGCTGGAACATTGAAAATTAAAATTGTAATGTGTATCAGCTTTGACATCCTGGTGTGTCATTATTGATATACTGATATGGTAGAACCAATAATAATTTTATTAGCTATTCTGTAGTGCTTAACTAAAATGTTTTGAAAAGTATCTCAAAATGTTTGCACATGAAGTACCCAATATGATTTTTGTTTGTGTAGTCACTTCTAGTAAATAACTGTGCTTTCATATTTTGTAGATTCATGTCAGAAGAGTGTATTTCTAACATAATAAAGAAATATAAGTGTTTTTAAGATACTGATGTTTATTGTTTTATATAAAATAAATTTCAAACAAACTCCTAATGATTATATGTTCCATTGTTTTTCTGATGTTACTTTTGTTAATAGTATTGATTAGAATGTTTGATATGTCTAGTTTTATTACTAATATTATTTTGCATCATTAGTGTACCGTATGTAAATTTAGGAGTAACCTACATCTCTTTAGCTGGCTGATTTTTATGAGATATTATTGGAACATACAGCCAGTTAATAAAACAGTGAGTTCTAATGTTTATAAGTAAGGACAGTATTTTTCATTATCTATACTCATTACTGGGTTAGTTTATAGTTTTGATATATGTAGTTAGATTGCTCTGATCAGAAGTTAATAAATTTTCCCCATAATGGATAATTGGTGAGTGTGAAAGCTTATGATACTAAAAACATTGGTTTCAAATATCAGCTTACTATGTACTATTTTTGAATATCAATATTAGTTGCATTTTTTAAAGATCTTTCTCTCTCTATCTCTACCCTTTTTTTGAGGTTTGTGGAAAATTGAAACAAAAGCTTTATTTATTTTTCCTACAAAATTTCATATTCTGAATTTCAACTGTTGAAATAATTTGGTTATTTCATTTTGTACTATTATTTTTAGTGTTTCTATGCCATTGTTTGATAATAATTTTCATTGCAGTATGTACACAGGACTTTTGTAATATAATTTTATTTTATACTGCACGTGTTTCTTTGCTAATTAATATTAACTTTGGTCAAGGTATTTGTCAGAACTGAAAACCAACCCAGTAATGAATATGTCTAATTGTTCTCTTTCATTTGAATTTCATTTGGATGATGTAGAATGAAACTTGAAATATAGCAGAAGAGTGTAATGTTTTAATTTATTTTTGCCTCAGATAATTAGTTATATCAGTAAACATCCATGAAATAGCACTGCGTAATACAGCTTTGTGTGATGTTACTGTTTAACACATTCACAGGTACTTTTATGATTCTTTGTATCATTTAAAAATGACTCAATGTTATATATATAGGTCCTAAAATTAACAGTCTTTTGACATAAACTTTAAGAGTAGTTTATATTTTAATAACAGGCAACAGCTCAACTTATTCAGTCAATAAAGGGAGAAGCAGAAAGTCAGCCAGACTCGGACATACAGAGACGTCTGTTAGCAGCAGCCAAGTTATTGGCAGATGCAACAACGAGAATGGTGGAAGCAGCAAAGGTGTTAAACTTTTTTTTTTTGTAGTAGTGTCACGTGTAAATCGTAGTTTTGGGGTAAAAAGTGACTTGTAAGATGTCAGCCTAAATATTTGTGACAAAACCAGTTTTGAACAATATAGTTTATAATTTTTTTAAAACAAAGGAAAGTTTGAATAGTATTTAAAAAAGTAATAACAGAGTGAAATGTCTTCTCTCGTGTTACGCTTTAAATTACTTTGTCAAGTGTAACGTGTGTTACTTTGTTAAGCTCAGCATGGGCTACTTTCTGAAGTTGAGCATGAGTTACCTTGTCAAGCATAGCATGGGCTAGCTTGTCAAACATAGCATGGAATGTCTTGTCAAGCACAGCATGGGATACTTTGAATAGAAATTTACATACAAGCTACTGTGGGTGTAAATCCTAAAATAAATAATATTCTTATTATGAAATAATGATCAGAACAAAAACTAGAAAATAAAAATTAATATTTAATGTTGTAGATTGATGGTAATTCAGTAAAGTGCTTTAACGTTAAACAGAATAAGGTTACTGTGCATGAAATGTAATGGTTTTATAAGCACAATTTAAGTAACAAACACAACTCCACAAAAATATGAAGGTAATTGCCCTCAACTATTTTCTTCTGATCTGATCTGTGACATGTGGATGGCAGTTGATGTTTTACTGATCTGTGACGTGTGGATGGCAGTTGATGTTTTACTGATCTGTGACGTGTGGATAACAGTTGACGTTTTACTGAGCTGTGACATGTGGATGACAGTTGATGTTTTACTGATCTGTGACATGTGGATGACAGTTGATGTTTTACTGATCTGTGACGTGTGGATGACAGTTGATGTTTTACTGATCTGTGACGTGTGGATGACAGTTGATGTTTTACTGATCTGTGGCGTGTGGATGGCAGTAGATGTTTTACTGAGCTGTGACGTGTGGATGACAGTTGATGTTTTACTGATCTGTGACGTGTGGATGACAGTTGACGTTTTACTGATCTGTGACGTGTGGATGACAGTTGATGTTTTAATGATCTGTATTGTATTTATTCTAACAGGGTTGTGCTGGTAATCCTCATGACTCTGACTCGCAGGCTGCTCTCCGTCAAGCTGCAGAAGAATTGAGAACTGCCACAAATGCTGCAGCTTGTAATGCATTAAAAAAGAAGTTAATTTACAGACTAGAGGTAACTTCTGCTAAGGATTCTTGTTCACACATAATTAAAAGTTCACAGACCAGAGGTAACTTCTGCTAAGGATTATTGTTTATGTAAATAACTAGTTAAAAATATAATTTAAATGTTGAGATCTACATAAAAGAAGTATCAGTAAACAAGGAGGCAAAATCTGAGTTACAGTGGTACTGTCAAGTGAGTTTATTCTTTAACAGCTGGAATTAATTATGAAATAAATAATCAGGATGTTGTTTTAACTTATTGAAGTACTGAGAGCAAGACAGCTATCAAATGTTGATATATTCACAAACAGATTACCTCAAAAGAAGGATAGCATATCAAAACCTCATACAATAAAAAAATAAATGAAAAATGTATGTGTGTGTTTTTGAATATGTACTAGATACAGTATGTGTGTATGTCTATATATAAAACTCACATACAATGTGTGTGTGTATGTATATATCTATATGTACACATATAAATATGTTGCATACAATGCACTCCTTTCTAAATGCACTTTTTGATTTAGAAGTTTTAATAGAATAAAGGTTGTAGTAAAAATATGCATAGGTTTATTACATGTTTCTGGAAAATTTAAATGTGATGAACACATGTAAGTGTACGGTTACTCACGATATCACTGAAATTAGTAGAATTGTGTTCCTATTGTACTGTTCATGAACAGTGCTGGAAATCTACATTAATTTGGTAGTTTAATGTATACTGCTTTCTAAAGTATAGACAGGATAAGTGAAAGTGTACTTACCTTTTTGGGTTAGTTTAAGTAACAACTAGGAAACTTAAATCTATATTTCAACGAGCATTTGGTTGTCAAGGAGAACAACAAACTAATAAAATATTAGCCAGCAGTCAAGCAGATTGGGACATACAAAATATTTGGAAAATGGTGCATACCACCAGGTTTCAATGTTTAATATTATTATATTTCTTAATTTTTTTAAGTCTAGCAAGTTAAAGATAAATTAGTTTAGTAATTCCTGAATTGTTTATATGTGTATTAAATACATGATAAGTAAATAGTGTAGTACACTTTATGGTTTAAAAGTATTAGAATGTAATAAAGAATTTGAAATTTTCCTTGCCAAATTGAGAGAAAACAAGACGTTTGTTTCACAAATATATCATTATTTGCAACCATTGTTTCACCAGCCAAAGACATGATCATTGTTTTTCTCAGTTCTGTAATTAAGGAACTTCATGAAGTACCAAAGGTTTCAGATATGAATTATGTCTTCCTTACTCTTTAGAGAATTGCTGTGAACCTTTTATCTTGCATCTTGAACCAATGGTTTCAAGCATCAATTGTATCTTCCCCGCACTTTAGAGAATTACTGTGGACCTTATATCTTCTTAGTTATGGGAAGTTGATTAAAACATATCTTCGAAATATCAACTTCTACTATAGAAATAACTATATTGTGTTAATTTTCTGTTTAATATTTATCTACAGAATGCTGCCAGGATTGCTGTTTCAATGGCCACCCAGAACATAGCTGCC